>NC_084488.1:17960000-18260000 GCF_030035675.1 Rhineura floridana | reverse complement strand
TGGTAAGGGTGGTGGGGAGGGAAGCAGAGGCCACTACTCAGATCTTAGCACATCAAACCAAGTGCAACCCCTCCCACTCAGCCAGCAAGCATAATCTCTCTCACATAACCACCTCCCAGACCCTGCCCTGCCACCAACTAAGAGACACTCAAGCAAACATTTTCCCCTGAGATGCAAAAAAGTTAAAATACTGCAAATGCAGCACAGTAGCCAGAGAGGGTGGTGGACGCCACTTTGTGTGCCAAGTGCAAACACAGTATTCATTCTCTCTCTCTCTCTCTCTCTCTCTCACTCACTCTCTCTCTCACTCACTCTCTCTCACTCACTCTCTCTCTCACTCACTCACTCACTCACTCACACACTCACTCACACACTCACACACTCACTCACACACTCCCTCTCACTCACACACTCCCTCTCACTCACACACTCCCTCTCACTCACACACACACTCCCTCACACTCCCTCACACTCTCACTCTCTCACTCACTCTCACTCTCACACTCTCCCTCACACTCTCATACTCTCCCTCACACTCCCTCACACTCTCCCTCACACTCTCACTCTCCCTCACACTCTCACACTCCCTCACACTCTCCCTCTCCCTCACACTCTCCCTCACACTCTCCCACTCCCTCTCCCACTCCCACTCCCACTCCCTCTCCCACACCCTCTCCCACTCCCACTCCCTCCCCAACTCCCTCCCCCTCTCCCTCCCCCACTCCCTCTCCCACTCCCTCTCCCACTCCCTCTCCCACTCCCTCTCCCTCCCCCACTCCCTCCCCCACTCCCTCTCCCACTCCCTCTCCCACTCCCACTCCCTCCCCCACTCGCTCCCCCACTCGCTCCCCCACTCGCTCCCCCACTCGCTCCCCCACTCGCTCCCCCACTCGCTCCCCCACTCGCTCCCCCACTCGCTCCCCCACTCGCTCCCCCTCTCCCTCCCCCACTCCCTCCCCCACTCCCTCCCCCACTCCCTCCCCCACTCCCTCCCCCACTCCCACTCCCTCTCCCTCCCCCACTCCCTCCCCCACTCCCTCCCCCACTCCCTCCCCCACTCCCTCTCCCTCCCCCACTCCCACTCCCACTCCCACTCCCACTCCCACTCCCACTCCCCCACTCCCTCCCTCCCCCACTCCCCCACTCCCCACTCCCCCCCACTCCCCCACTCCCTCCCCCTCCCCCACTCTCTCCCCCTCCCCCACTCCCTCCCCCTCCCCCACTCCCTCCCCCACTCCCTTCCCCACTCCCACTCCCACTCACACACTCACACACTCACACACTCACACACTCACACATCATCTTTCACCCCCACAGTTCTTTATCTCCATTCTGCTGCTGCCTCCTTCTCCTCCTTCATCCATGTTCTCGACCGCTGGATCCTTTCCCCCTCCACTCCATTCTTCACCACCACTAACTGTTTCTGTTTTTTTAAAATTTTCCACTCCACCCCATCTCACTCTCCACCTCCTCCCTCATCTCCTCCTACCCACCCACAGAGCATGAGGAAAGAGAGGCACTGCACAGAAGCCCAGTTTGAGGCACATGATTTTCATCCACAAATCAGAGGAGCAGAAGGCTTCCCCTGCTCCCCCCCCCAAGTAATGCCCCAAAGTAATTCTGGAAACGTTACAATTACTCCACAAAAGTAGTAAAATTACTCCTAGTTCTATTACAATCAAAATGTAAAGGAATTACCCACTCGTTACTCAAAAAAGTAATGAATTACAAGTAATTTGTTACTTGTAACTAGTTACTTCCAAGCTCTGCTGGAGACTCATGGAATCCACAGGATTCCTGAATACCCTGGAGGAGGTCCCAGTAGATAGAATCCTGGGAAGTGTAGTTTGTGAAGGGTGCTGAGAGTTGTTAGGAGATTTGTATTCCCCTGACAGAGCTCTAGTGGCCACAGTGGTTTAACAGTCAGCCCCTCTTCTGGGGATTATAGCTCTCTGAGGGGAATAGGGCCTCTCCTAGCAACTCTCAGCACCCTTCAAAAACTACACTTCCCAGGATTCTTTGAGGGAAGCCATGACTGTCGAAAGTGAAATAAATGCCTGGTGTGGATGTGGCCAGGGACAGTTTTGGTTTAAATTTGGGTGGGAGACTACATGTGCCTGCTGTAGAATAAAAAGGTGAGGGAAACCCTGAAAAATAATATTATTCACAATGTTTTCCTTTTGGAAAGGAAAGGGGCTTTCCCTATGCCCAGTGTCCACCCACCCAATCTCATCTCCTCCCCCTTCCTCCCTACTCTATCCTTCCTTCCTTTCTCTCCCCCTCCCCCTCCCTCCCTCCCCCTGTCCTTCCTTACCTTCTCTCCCCCTCCCCTTCCTCCCTGCCCCTTCCCCAGGTCAGTTTCACCTATCCTATGATTGTACAAGAGTATATCCCATTGAACTATAAAAGCATGCAAACGACCAAACCTGCCCTCTCTTCCTCCTCCCTCCTATTCCCTCCGTCTTGCCCCTTCCCTCCCCCTTCCTTTGCCCCTCCTGCCCCCTCCCCTTCCAATCCTCTCCTCCCTCCTCCCCCTTCCTCCTTTCCTTTCCTCTCTTCTTCCCTTCCCCTTCTCCTTTTTCCCCATGGTCAGTTTTACCTATCCTAAGCATTATTACATGGGAGTAAATCCCACTGAACTCAATAACCATGCAAATGATTAAACCTACCCATCCCTCCTATCTCCTCCCTTCTGTCCTTCTCCTTTCCCTTCCTCAAGGGCACTCCCTACAAAATTCTTCCAAACTACAAAGGAAGTGGATTGGACTGTGAAAGACCAACCCAAATTGTGTTTGCATTTTGACAAATTTGTGGGGCAGTACAATATCTCAGAGAGGAGGTCAGGTCTCCTGCTCTCCTGGTGCATTCACGCTGCCCAATTTCCCTGCTTTTTAAAGTTTGATAGAATAGCTGTTGGCTATAGGTAATTCTTAAACCACACTGTTTTTGCCTATTAGTTAATTGTTTTCTAATTCTGAGAGTGTTTTTGTTAGTCTTTGCATATTTCACTATGATCATTCTCATAACTCACATGAATGGTACATTGAAATTGCTGAGTGTGGAGAACCCACAAAGCTACAGTTAGGAATGACTCCATAGACAAGGCATAAATATGTTCCCTCAATCTTTGGACTGGTTCACACATACCTGTTTGCAACTCAGTGACTATAGTACAGTAGTTGACTACAGTTTTAAATATTTCACCACATAAAGGTAAAGGTAAAGGTGTCCCCGCACTTATAGTGCAAGTCGTTTCCGACTCTTTGGGTGATGTCTTGTGACGTTTACAAGGCAGACCATATATATGCGGTGGGATTGCCAGTTCCATCCCCGACCTTTCTTTACCCCCCAGCATATGCCGGGTACTCATTTTACCGACTACAGATGGATGGAAGGCTGGGTGGATCTCGGCCCCTTTTACCGGAGATTCGATTTCTCCTAGCTAAATGCTAAAAACTGAAATCTAAGGAGGAAAAAGCAGGGTCTTATTGCAGCCTTTGAATGAGCCATTCTGGAAATGTGCCACTAGCCCATTTAAAGAGAGCTTCAAACAGTTCCAGTAAGTTTCACCTCCTTGCTGAAAGGAGTCCTTTCTCCCATTTTACATCAAATGGGGCCATAAAATTTGAGCCAAGCATTTCATCCATCCCTGATTTCCATCTAAGATTGTCCCCAACAATTAAAATCCAAGATGTGCACCCTAGCACAAGATGTTTGTGTCCTAAAGAGTGAATATTCCTTACCTCATCCAAAAAGGAATAGACTCCTGGCTTTGTTCTTTTCTGCTGGGCAAAACCAAGATACTTGGAGGACGGGCAGTCCTGCTTGTATTCCAATTGCTGCTGCCGCCGCCACTACTACTACTAGATAGATATATAGAGTTTTATTGTGTATTTTAATTATGTATGGATTTTATAGTTGATTTTATGTTTTCAAGTAAACTGTTTAGAAACCATTCTGGCATGTAAGCAATGTATATAATATAGTTGTGTGCACTCCAGTCTCTAGGGGTTACCCAGGGTTTGGAATGAAGGTCAGCTGAGACTGTGGTGTCTTTAGGATATATGGTTTATTTACACATGTATATAACCTGAGCATAAGATGGAGGGTCTCACAGCATTAACACTCCAACAAATCTTGGTTCCTCGAGTTGCTAGGGAAATAATCCAAGCCATAGCTTAGGGTTCAGCACAGAGAGTAGAGCAAGCCTCTCTGTGTCCTTCCAGCTTCAACTGAAGACTAACACTATCACTTCTTAGTTCTAGGATGAAGAGGGCCTCCAGCCAAGTGAGGGGGGAGGGATGCCCTCATTTCTATGACAACATATCTTCACTTAGCAAAGTCCTTGCACATGTTAATGGGGCTACTAGACAGACCCATTAAACCTATGCAAGGAATTGTTTGACCAGCAAAGCAGGTTTCTCTGCTACAAATCCCAACTTCCAGATTCAGGTTTACATCCCAATCCCACAACATATATATATATATATATATATATATATATATATATATATATAAGCGTAATTGTGATTAACCAAACAGAGGCTTTTATTATATTAACAAAATGTTTCAGCTTCTGCCTTCATCAGCTGCTAACATACAAATGCTGTTACCAAGGCGGCAGTTATAGAGCTTTGAGGATGGAATGCTCAGAGGGGCTTCATTTGCAAAAGCTAAGTAGTGGTGGTACTGCTGCTGTTACTTTTGAAAAGCCATGGTGGTCATAGGTGGAAATACTCCTGAAACATGACACCAAAGACAGGCCCTAAAGCACCAGGTCATTGTGTCCCACATTGGTCAGGTCTACGCTGATCAGGGTCAAGATGGAAACATGGAATTGACTCCCAGTTCTGTTCCTCTTAGAAGTTTCAGAATAGACATGTGAGGGATTAACTCCTAACTCCATTCTTCTCAGAAGTGGAAAAAGAGAGATAATAGGCAGGTGTTGATGTTCAACAGACTGATACATCCTTAGCGCATTTGCCTAATCCTTTGTAGTGGTAAACCACCCTTAGAAAGCCATGTTCTTGAAAGTTCTAGAATTATAAAGTTGCTTGTTTTCAAAGAATACTGATTTAACATGCTCTCACAGCATCAGCAATGCAAAGTCATATCCAGATGCTTCACCTCATGTTGGCAAGTAACAATAAAAGGAAACACAGATAATTTGACAGAAATGCCTAAAAAGGAAAGCAGACTTTTGTCATCAAGTACATGTTGTGTGTGGGTGTCTGTTCAAGGCATTGCCTTTTTTTTCAACTTAAAAGGTGGATTTCTTTTTATATTAACATAGGGCCACATAATTCACGCTGAACGCAAACACGTTGCATTTGTTAGATCGTTTTGGAGGAAGATGAAACACACAACCCCAAAAGGGGTGAGAATAGAGGGGGGGGAGTTAAGATGGCAAGCATGATCCTATCAAAGTTAAGCATTGTTTTGCCTTCAATAATTGAAAAAAATAATACCTTTTAGTCCCATTAGTTTGATGTATTTACCTCTCACATTGAAACCAGTAGAGTGAAGGCTGCTTCATGTGTGCATGCTCATCACTGAATGACTGTAACATCAAGTGATTACTTGCATGTGCAAACGCACTGTTGCAGATGCAACACAGAATTTTCATTTGTCCCTCATCAAGTTTACAGTAAGGGTATATTCATACTGTGTGCTGAAAATGTTTGCTCCATGTACACAAGGTTATGCTGAGGTTTCCTGCAGAAAATACATGAAGTGTAGCTGACATTCAGAAATGTACACACCCCTAAAGAATCTGTTTGAACTAAGCACTTCAGATGTGTGTACAAGTATAACATATACAGTCACAAAAGCATGTGCTCCACAGATCATGGTGTTTCCCACAACAAACACCAATGTAAGTGTCCAATCAGATGTGACATGGGCCTCAGGTCAACCGTTTACCTATGAAAGTGTTCCATGTGTTTTTAGCATGTTTAAATGCACATACCATTGGTATCAACATTTTGCATGTGAGCATAACCACTGGCAATGCTCATGCTACATGTGAAAGGGCCACTGTACATTCCTTGAATGTATACACAGGCAATCGCTTTAGCCATGACCTTTGTCACATATGTTGTGGCTCGCATACCAATGTACACCCACAGGACACATATGCCACATAGTATGGAATTGCCCTAGTCAAGCATAGAGAAAATCAGTCAATGTGCATGCTTGTGCAAAGCCTAAAAAGTTGGTCAGACACCAAGCACACTGATTTCCCCCAGCTTCCTTTTAGCATCTGTTCATCCAAGGTGGAGATGACTGGCAAAGCTGATGAGGCCAATAGCTAATCAAATAGTAGAAATTCTATTTTGACACCACTAATTCACCATGGATATTTGTTATGTACCCTGATTACAATGTCATTGTGCTTGTCTGCTTGAGGTTCTCCCCAGTTGCCCTGATCCATCATTTCTATAATGCTAATGTCTTTAGAACATTCATACAGTCGGTATCAGTTTGTTGAATCAAGGCAAGGAAACGTGTGTGTGTGTTTAAGAGTACAGAAGCTCTTGGAGAGTTTGGGATGTGGCTGTAAATATGAGGAGAGAAGAGCTCCAGTTAAGGGAAAAAACTAAGCTTCAGAGAAATTGTCAGATGCTACTCCTTTTCTTTTCTGTGGCTCCCTTAAAGGGGAGAAGCTAGGGTATGAGTATTACAGTTTTGGATAGGGATGATTGTGCATTTATCCATAAACCACTGCAAATTCTTTCAGTCTGCCTCCTAAAAAACTGAAGCTTCACCACAACCTCCTCTCCCTACAGAATACTCAAATTCATGCTAGGGTTGTTTAATGCACAAAGCAGCCTCACCCCCAGCTCTCAGTTACCTACTGATTGTCTGTAGTACAGCCAAAAATGGCAATAGGGTTTTTCTACTCTTGCGCTCAGGTCCTGTTTGTGGGCTTCCCATAGGCATCTGGTTTGCCACTGTGAGAACAGGATGCTGGATTAGATGGGCTACTGGCCTGATCCAGCAGGTTCTTCTTATGTTTGTTTCTGAAGGTGCACCTGGAGCATCTACTCCCCATGCAAGCCACAAACTCTTTCCTAGCTGGGCTCCATGGTAAACAAATCAGAGGCATGGTACAGGGTATGTGTGTGTGCATGAGCATGCACACACACACGCAAATGTTTCAATGCCCTCAGATTCGCTTAAAAATGGAACAATGGATGGTGGTGATGAGATCATTTACCCTTGACAGGGATAACAAAATCAGGGCAATTCATGGAAAGCTGGTAGTGTTGGAGGTCCTATCTATGGAAAGTTCAAGCAGTGTTCTCTGTGCTGTCTAGAACCAAGACAGTCAGTGTTACAAAGCTTTTTTTTCTTCTGGATAGTCCGGTTTATATTTATTGTTATTTTTATTGTACTGGTTTTATTTTGTAAGCCACCTTATTTTCCTCATTGAAAGAAGGTCTATAAATAATTTTAATAAATAAAATAAAACACTGGCCATAAAAGCACCAAAGCTAGGTATCTGAACCACACTTACAGTGGTTTTTTTTCCTGCTGCAGTGCCCTTCGGTGCTAACACTTTCCAGTGTTCCAACTCCATTAAAGGGTTTCAGTCTTTTCTCTCTCTTGCAGCTCCTCAACTCCAGTTCTTCAAGTCTCTGACTCCACAACTCTGCAACACGTCAACTAACTATGCTATTTTCTAGCTTGACAAATACAATCTTTTTGCCAATGAGGAGAGTGTACTGTTGGTTAAGTTTCTATTTCCCCTTAACTGGCAGGTTCCTAGACTAAACTTTGGATCCTCCTGTGAATTTTGGATCCATCCTGAACAAAACATCCCCTGGTACTTTTAAACTTCCTGTGAACATTTGTCCCTCCTGTGCAGAGAAGTCTCTAAAGGCAAAAGCAACAAGTTACAACCCATATTTTACAGCAATAACCAAACACAAAATGGCTTGAAGTCCTATTCCTTCACAGTCACGACAACAACTCCACCAACACCTGTTTATTGTATCAATACTTGGTAAGATTGCATTCTCAGTCAGTCTTAAGCATAAGATGTGGCTTCAGTAAGTTCCAGTTATTAAATTGGGTTGATGATATTCTGTCTGTTACAGGATAGAAGGTGGGGAATCAAAATTGTCTGAGACTTCTTATGTGATACTAATGAGAGGAGACTCAGTAGTTGGCCTTCTGTGCCATTTCTGTGGCATGACAGGGCTTGTATTTTGGTTTAAAAAACACAACATGCAAATAATGAAATATGATGGGAACAAAAATTAATGCTCAGACTTGTCTGGTAAGTGTTTAATTAAGGCATGGTGATGTTTGTTCATTTACAGAATGATAAATTACACGTGAGCAAAATCAAGTGGTAAAGCTTTCGCCTTGACCAGTTAATTTTCTATATACAGTAAAGCAAATAGAAGAGTATCATTATTTTTGTAGGGGATCATTCAGATACATTACTCCTCACCTGTGGTCTTTAATGGTAGAGTCCAGAAAAGCCTTTATAACCTTTCCCCAGGGGGTAGCATCAGTTCTCTGAGCATTTTGGTTGCTAATTCCTGCACCTTTCCCAGCAATCCAAGATTCTTTTTGAGACCAGCACTGAATGCACTATGCCAAGTATGGTGGTTACCAGGGCTGTGCCCACACATGCACCTCATGGTTCCCATCTGGGGAGGGGGGTTCAGGCCTCCTGCCCTGGCTCGTACCTAGTTCCGCAGAAGTTGGGTGTGGAGCTAATGTTTCATTAGAGTAAAAAACACCCAAACCCTAAATAAACATATGACTGGGGGTGGGCAAAGGAGATATTTCATCTCCTTCCCTCCCCCAACCAAGAGTGGGGATCAATCCTGTGGTGTGCTCAGAGCTTGGAAGTAACTAGTTACAAGTAACAAATTACTTGTAATTTATTACTTTTTTGAGTAACGAGTGGGTAACTTCATTATTATTTATTTATTTATTTATTATTTCAATTTATATACTGCCCTTAGCAGAATAGCTCTCAGGGCGGTGAACAAACAAGGTAAAATACAATATATCATAGTAAAAAATCACAAAAACATGTACAAACAAACAACAGAAAGCACAACAAAAACGAAATACAACACAAATTAAGAAGGATACATATTAAAAGTAGAAAGATTAAGAAAATTAAAAGATTAAAATGCCTGGGAGCATAAAAAGGTCTTTACCTAGCGCCGGAAAGATAGAAGTGTAGGCGCCAGGCGTACCTCTTCGGGGAGGCTGTTCCACAACTTAGGGGCCAGCACAGAAAAGGCCCTAGATCTAGTAACCACCCTCCGGGCTTCCCGATGAGTTGGTACCCGGAGGAGGGTCTTAGATTCTGAACGAAGTGAACGGGTAGGTTCATAGCGAGAGAGGCGTTCCACAAGGTATTGAGGTCCCACGCCGTGTAAGGCTTTATAGGTCAAAACCAGCCCCTTGAATCTCACCAGGAAGCAAATAGGGAGCCAGTGCAGATGCGCCAGAATAGGTGTTATATGCGAAGACCGACTGGTCCTCGTCAATAGTCTGGCAGCCGCGTTCTGCACCAGCTGAAGCTTCCAAACTGTCTTCAAGGGCAGCCCTACGTAGAGCGCATTACAGTAATCCAATCTTGAAGTTACCAGAGCATGAACAATGGAGGCGAGGTCATCTCTGTCCAGATAGGGGCGTAGTTGGGCTACCAGATGAAGATGGTAAAATGCATTCCATGCCACCGAGGCCACTTGGGCCTCGAGAGACAAGGAAGAATCGAAAAGAACCCCCAAACTACGTACCTGTTCTTTCAGGGGGAGTGTAACCCCATCCAGAACAGGGTGAACATCCACCATCTGAGCAGGGAAGGCGTTCACCAGCAGTGTCTCGGTCTTGTCTGGATTGAGTCTCAGTTTATTAGCTCTCATCCAGTCCATTATTGCGGTCAGGCAACGGTTCAGCACATCAACAGACTCACCTGAAGAAGATGAAAAGGAGAAATAGAGCTGCGTGTCATCAGCATATTGATGGCAACGCACTCCAAAACTCCTGATGACCGCACCCAGCGGCTGCATGTAGATGTTGAAAAGCATGGGGGACAAGACCGACCCCTGAGGGACTCCACAATGGAGAGTCCATGGTGTCGAGTGATGTTCCCCAAGCACTACCTTCTGGTGACGGTCCGCGAAGTAGGAGTGGAACCACTGCAAAGCAGTGCCCCCGACACCCAACTCCGTGAGTCTCCCCAGAAGGATACCATGGTCGATGGTATCAAACGCCGCTGAGAGATCAAGGAGAATCAACAGAGTCACACTCCCCCTGTCCCTCTCCCGACAAAGGTCATCATACAGGGCGACCAAGGCTGTTTCGGTGCCAAAACCGGGTCTAAAACCAGATTGAAACGGATCTAGATAATCGGTTTCATCCAAGAGCGCCTGGAGCTGGCCGGCAACCACCTGTTCCAAAACCTTGCCCAAACAAGGGACATTCGCCACCGGTCTATAGTTGTTCAAGTTATCTGGGTCCAAGGAGGGTTTCTTTAAAAGAGGTCTCACTACTGCCTCCTTGAGGCTACCAGGGACTACTCCCTCCCTCAAGGAGGCATTAACCACTTCCTTGGCCCAACCGGTGGTCCCAGCCCTGCTAGCTTTCACTAGCCAAGATGGGCAAGGATCCAGAACAGATGTGGTTGCCCGAACCATTCCAAGCACCTTGTCCACTTCCTCGAGCTGCACCAACTGAAATTCATACAATAATGAAGGACAAGGCCGTGCTCCGGACACTTCAATGGATTCATCTGTCGCAACATCGGAGTCAAGATCCCTGCGGATACATGCGATCTTATCTTGAAGTTGTCCAGCAATTTCGTTGCAGCGGTCTTCCGATGTTTCCGTAGTATCGTGGGGGCCAGAGTGTAAGAGCCCACGCACGACTTTAAAAAGCTCCACTGGGCGGCATAGGGATGATCTAATAGAGGCAGCAAAATAAAGCTTCTTTGCTGTCCTTACCGCTTTTGTATACAACTTATTGGTGGCACTTACCAAGGCATGATTGTATCCACTGGGAGTTTTCCTCCATCTGCACTCCAGCCTCCTCCTCTCATGTTTCATCGCTCTCAGCTCCGGGGTATACCACGGAGCTGTATGAGCTCTACAGCGGAGGGGGCACATGGGAGCGATCGTGTCAATAGCCCGGGTCATTTCCATATTCCACAGTGCGACCAGGGCCTCGACAGGAGCACCAGTCCTATCAGCTGGAAAATCTCCCAGAGCCCTCTGAAAACCAACAGGATCCATCTGGCTCCGGGAGCAGATCAACTTAATAGATCCTCCACCTTTGCAGAGGGAAAGAGCTGCTGTAAGTCTAAATCTCAGCAAGTGGTGATCTGTCCATGACAATGGGGTAGATGAAAAACACCCCACCAGCAGATCACCATCTCCATGTCCAGTGGCGAAGATCAAATCAAGAGTATGTCCTGACACATGCATTGGGCCGGTAGAAAACTGAGACAGCCCCGTTGTTGTCATGGAGGCAATGAAGTCCTGAGCTGCACCAGATAAGACAGCCTCGGCATGGACGTTGAAATCCCCCAGTACCAAAAGTCTAGGGGATCTCAACAGCACCTCCGAGACTATCTCTGTCAGCTCAGCTAAGGAAGCTGTTGGGCAGCAAGGTGGACAGTACACCAACAGTATTCCTAGTCTGTCTCCCTGGCCCAATACAAGGTGGAGACATTCCAGACCAGTCGACGTCTGGACAGGGTGCTTGGTGAGAGGGAAAGAACTCCTATAGACCACAGCGACCCCCCCTCCCCGGCCCTCAGATCTACCACAGTGCTGAACCAAATACCCGGGTGGACAAAGCTGGGAAAGAGCAACTCCTCCCTGATCAGCCACCCAGGTTTCGGTTATACATGCCAGGTCGGCACCCTCCTCCAGAATTAAATCATGGACAAGTGAGGTTTTATTATGTACCGACCTGGCATTCAAAAGCAGCACTTGGAGATCCAAGAGCTGGCTGATAGGACAACCAACAAACCTGTGGGTATGAGGAGAACCGGAACAAGGCACAGACACAATTTGTCTGGGACGAGTTCCCCTTACCTGGCCTGTTCTCCTCCTAACGCCATACCTCCCATTACCCGTCACTACGTTAATTGGGGCCCCCAAAAGCCCCCCCATGAAGGATGGAATCTTTTCTCCCAGGCACATGTTAAAAATACACAAACTCACACAGACAAGCAATCATACAATCATTCACCCAACAGTAACGCACACACACACCCAACAAACAACGTTAAAATTAATTAGTCCTCTTCAAACAGCAATGGCAGTCTCGGGGGCCCCAGCCAAAAACGAGCCGCCAGCGATGGCACCAGGACAGCAACACAGCCCCAAGCAGCTCCCACAGCGCCCACACACACGAGCAGAGAAGCAGCGAAGGCAGCGGAGCCGCAGTGGTAGTATCCTGGGCAGCGGCACGGTCCTCGGCGACGATGAAAACGCCCGCAACCAGCGGCGGCAATGGCGGCAACACAAGCCGCAGCGACGAAGTCCCCGGCAGCAACACGGTCCCAGTAGCAGCGAAAACGCCCCGCGCGCAAGCGGGCAAGCGGCGGCAACGGTGGCACGGGCCGCAACGCAGAGTCCCCCGCAGCGGCACGCCCCATGGCAGCAGCGACAACGCCCGCATGCAAGCGGGCCAACAGCGGCAACAGCGGCGGCACGGGCTGCGGCGACATAATCCCCGACAGTGACATGCCCCCTGGCAGCAGCAACAACGTCCGCATGCAAGCGGGCAGGCAGCGGTAACGGCGGCGGCACGGGCCGCGGCAACGAAGTCCCCAGCAGCAGCATGCCCCCCGGCAGCAGCGACGACGCCCGCATACAAGCCGGCCGACGATGACAATGACGGGCAACAACACGAGCGGGCAAGTGGGCAGGCAACAACAACGGCAGCGACACAGCACCGCCCGGCCGCAGGGCCCGAACCGGAGGCCGCAACAATGCACACACACACAACAGCGGCGGCGGCGGAGGCCGAACAACGAGACCAAGCCGCGGAAGACAAAGCCACGGAAGAAGAAGCAAAGCACAGCCACGACCACAGCAAAGGCAGGTAGCAGATGGTAAATGGTAGATGGTAGATGGTAGATGGTAGATGGTAACTAGGAGCTAAACCTCTCTAATCCCAGTTAAAGATGTTAAAAACAAACGGCAGGAGCAGGAGCTTCAAACGCAAGCTCCTCTGCCTAAGCCGCCATGCTTATTACATTTTGTTGGTAATAGAACAAGTAGTAACTTCATTACTTTTGAGGAGTAATTGTCATGCTTCCAGCATTACTTTTGTGCATTACTTGGGGGGGAGCAGGGGAAGTCTTCTGCTCCTCTGATTTGTGAATAAACATCTTGTGCATCAAATTGGGCTTCTGTGCAGCATTGTTCTTCCTTCATGCTCTATGGGTGCTGAGGAGGCACCGAGGGAGGAGGTGGAGAGCGAGACGGGGTGGAGAAAACAATTGTTTAAGAATTGACAGGAGTGGAAGGAGAAAAGAGCTGGAGGCAATATATATACACAAAAATATGTGTGTTGGGGTATCATCATTGCTGGGGGTGGGGTGAGGGGATGTGAGATTCTGTTATGTCATTCTGTTAATCTTACAGATTAAAAAAAATTATTCTACTACCCTCTGTGTGCGTGCACTTATTTTTAATGTTGTTTTAGGCTACTTAGATGTGCAGCAGCCAAGGCCAGCACCTTGTAGGCATTTTTTTAAAAAGTATCTGAAATGTAATTGCAGCAATAACTGTTGAGTAAAAGTAAAGTAATCAGTTACTTTCAGAGCAATTGTAACGGTAATTACTACTTTTGGGGGGCCATGTAACTAACTGTAATTTATTACTTTTTAAAAGTAATCTTCCAAGCTCTGGTCTGAGCCCCTTTCAGAGGAGAGCCTGGCTCACATGCCTATGGAGAAAAGGCATCAGTTGCAGGGAGATAACAGGTTAATTGCAGCGACAAGGAATCTGTGGCCCTCCAGAGGTTGCTGGACTCCATCAGCCCCCCCCAGGTGAGGAAAATTTGGAGTTGTAGTCCAACAACATCTGGAGGGTGACAGGTTCCCCATCCTTGCTTGTTCAGATTCATATTAGCCTCGATGCCTGAACAAAACCTCCATATCTCGAGGTGGTATATCTGATGCTGGGGACTGTCAACAGGGAAGCAAGCCTTCATCTTTCATGCCTTCATCACAGGCTTGCTGGAGGCTTCTGGTTGGTCCATTGTGGGAAGCAGATTGTTGAAATTAGAGGCAAACCCCCTTGGCTCTTCTTATGCAAGAATAGCCAAACTGAACTTCCACTTGTCAAGGCAGTATACTTCAGTGGACCAAATGCAGTAAAGGGGGGTGAACAATGAGGAAGGCCTTGCCTTCTCATGGGTTTCCTTAGATGTTTCTGGCCAGCTGCCATTGGAAACAGAATACTGAGCCAGTTGGATTTTTGGAGCCTCCACAATCAGAGGCAGTCTATCTCCAAGTGCTAGAATCTGGGGACCATCAGCTGGGTGGTGGTGGCTGTTTGTCTGCTGCGCCTGCGAGTCGGTTGTGAGATGTCAACATTCCATTATACACAGAATCTCCTAGTTATTTTTTGACACAATTTTCTCCCCCCAGCTGCCTGAAGGATAAAACTGACCACTGTTTATAGGAACCAGTATAGGAACCAAAAGCCCCCAACCCTCTGGGGACTTACCTCTGTGCTGGGAAAGCAGCGGAGGAAAGGTGAAGGAGTCTCTGCTCCAAAGAGCCACCAGTTGCAAAAAAAAGGAGATGCAAAAAGAAAAAATAAGCAGGCAGCTGCTTGCAAAAACATATAAAATGGCAAGCTGGGGAAATCCCACCCAGCGCCCTGCCCCTCCTGGACAGGCTCGGCCAATCAGCAGAGTCCATCCTTCCTCCCGGGCAGGGTGCTGAAGGGAAATCCCGGCAGGGCAACATAGAGATAAAAAACAGTAGAGGTGCCCCATCTTATCAACTGGTTGTGGGTGTGGGTGTTTCCAGTTCACCCCAGGGAAGCCATTCATCAATTCCCTTAATGGCCTTAGCAGCGCTATACTGTACATTTAAAGCATTATCATGCCCCTTTAAACAGTCCCGGCTTCTCCCAAAGACTCCTGGGAAGTATAGTTTGTTCAGGGTGCTGAGAGTTGCGAGGAGACCCCCCTATTCCCCTCTTCTACAAAGTTTGTTCAGGGTTCCCTGGGAAGAGGGATGGATTGTTAAACCACTCTAAGAATGGTGCCTTTGTAATGGGGAATAGGGGTCCCTAATTCGCGCCATCCGAAGAGGCCCTTTCCCATCCATAAGATCATTGGGTTGTAGCCAACCAAGTCCTACTCAGAGTAGACCCATTGAAATGAATGAACCTAAGTTAGCCATGCCCATTAACCTCAATGGGTCTGCTCTGACTTGGGCTGGCATTGGCTATAGCTACCTAACTGAACCACTCATCTTGGTCTTAAAACATTCAGGGCATTGTTTAAAATTAATAGCAGAGCTGGAAAAAGCGAGAGAGTCGGTATGGTAGCTTCTGCAGTGGAATGATTTGCCCTGGATTCCTGGCTCCCAAGATTTATGAAAGTGGGCTCCCCTCCCACCCATCACCACTGCATTTTGCTCACTCCTCCCCATCCACTCTTGTGCCTAACTTTGCCTATGTTCAGAGACACTCTTCTCTGATTCCTGACAGCTGTTGGAGTCAATCCCAATCTCAAACAAAGCCCCCAAGGGTCACTGAGCTCTGCCACATCCAAAGCATTTGAAGATTAACTAGTTCTTATAAGAGAATTTAATTACCCTATTATACAACATTAACTGGGCACTGAGATGTATATATATATATTAATAAAGGGGAAATGAATGATCATCAACAATTAAAATTAATTACATTTTCTTCCACTTAATTAAATTATTCTTTAAATAGGGATGTGTACGAGATTGCAGCCATAAAGAAATGCAGTGTGTGTGTGTCAGGGACAAACAGCTTAGGCTGCAATCCAATATGTGTCTACTCAGAAGTAAGCTCCACTAGGTTCAATGGGACTTACTCCTGGGTAAGCATGTATTGGGTTGCAGCCTTTGTGAGCTGCAAGATGAAGCAGGAGGCAGGGCAGTTTTCATCTTGGATACCAGGCCAGTTGTTGATAAAGTGAAAATGGGAGGGGTGGTGGTCCAGTGGGTGTGCATCATGTTCCTCACACCCAGGATCTGTCATGCCTAGCCCTGACCTGGTACCAGACATGGAGTCCTCAGAGGATGAACCAGACACTCCACAGATTGAGGACCTTGGGGAGCAGGCAGCCCCACCCTGAATCCAACGCTGATGGCCCCCTTGAGGGCCCCTTTGGGTTGATACCTGATTATGAACCCATGGAACTGTCAGAGGAGGGGGTGGGTGGCTACGCTCTGCCTCCATGGCCAGAGGCGGTATGCTTCCAAATACCAGTTGCTGGAAACTACAGGAGGGGAAAAGTGCTCTTGTGCTCAGGTCCTGCTTGCAGGCTTCCTATTGCGGCATCTGGTTGGCCACTGTGAGAACATGAGGCTGGACTAGATGGGTCCTTTTGGCCTGATCCGGCAGGCTCTTCTTACATTCTTATGGAATTGCCTCCCGCATCCTCTAAAGCAGCCTTTCCCAACCTTTGGGTCCCCAGATGTTGCTGAACTACAGTTCCCATCATTCCTGACCATTGGCCATGCTGGATGGGGCTGATGGGAGTTGTTGTCCAGCAACATCTGGGAGCCCAAAGGTTGGGAAAGGCTACTCTAGAGTGATGGTGCAAGAACCTTCGGGTCCAGGCTGAAGAGTGATGGCAAGGTATGTGTCCATGAAACCTGACTCGTTGGTCTACTCATGAGTAAGGAGTAAGTAAAAATTGATACTCCTCCACTATCTGCAGCTGTGGTTAGGGTGTGGTCTAGAATGCCAGAGGATATAAGGCCTCCCCTTTGAACATTCCAGCTTTTGGTAGCAACACAGGTTTCTGGTCTCTAGCTTGTGATTAGTTTTCCTGCCTTGTTGAATTGTGTCTTACCTGAGTGTCCTGTGATATTGACCTTGCAGTGTTGCCTGGCTTTATCTCTGGATCACATTTGGACCTAAACTGTTTCTCTGGGCTGTGCTTGACCTTGGTTTGTTTGGCCTGTGCTACATCTGCAACCCTGCTCTCCTTGGGTGAGTACTTTGGTGAAACTTTATATCTTCTGTAACTGGGACCCCAGCCCCTGAAGGCATCCCTTGGAGTTTTACTGGCAGCCCAAAGGTCACTGCTGAAAGAATGTTTTTTGGTGTTTTTATAGGAACAGTGTTTTAGAATCTTTTTAACTGTATGGTATTTTAGAATGTTTTTAGTGTGCTTTTATTTTTTCTGATGAATTGTTTTGTTCATGTTTGCAGCCCTGGGCTCCTTCAGGCGGAAGGCTGGGATATAAATTATATTATGATTATGATGATTACAATAAACATAGAAAGCTGTTTTCTGGACTTCCGGGAAGGGTGACTTCACTTGTGCCTGCTTTTTGAGACGAGCTTCAGTTATAAAATCAGTCAGAACGTTCTTTTTGACTGGTAAAGATTTTCTCCCGGGCAGGGAGAAATGTAGAGATTAACCTCAAAAGCCTGTTTTTGTTGGGAGGACTGGATTTCATTAATTTATGAGAGAAGGTTCAGCCAGCAATGCCGGACGGACTTCCAAACAAGCTCTAACTGATTAATGCGACACGTTTATCTTTTCTTCAAAGAGAAAATGGACTAACAGGCAAGCACCCTTCTTTCTATTTTTTTTTCACTTGGTTTAAATCGTTGCAGCAAAAAGAGATTTGTCAATGAATCAGCTATAAAGAATTCCTGGGTGAGTTATAACTCTTCTCTGTTATTCACGAAATTAAGGAGGAAAGAAATTGAAAAAACTTATCTTTGTTTCTATTGCAAAAAGCTGTCCTGGAAGTGCATTCTAAAGATATAAACGGAAGAGGGATTTCTATTCCGAGGAGAAAAAAATAAATAAATTTGATTTATGAACTTTGGAACATTATATGTCTGGGACTATTTTCGTTTTGGTCTATTTCATTTTGACGAATCTGCTTGTTCACGACGCCACTAACTGTTTTGATGCTGGGAACTAAATTTGTTTTGTATTCCTGAACATATAAGAGATAAGGCAGGCTGTTCTGTTTACACTGTGATGTCATCAAGCCTGGAATATTAACCCAATTGTTGCTGAAATAAGAAGTGGTTTTTCTTTATTTTTGTTTTGTTTTGTTTTCGTGGTTTTAAGAATGGCAATCAAGAAAGTGGCTGAGAATCTGGAAGTAATTATGTTTCAGAAAATAATGGATGAGATTGAGATAACGAAACAAACCCTGAGACAGGGTAGAAAGGAGATGAAAATTGAATTGGGTAAAATGATGCAGGAGCTTAAAGAAATAGGGGATCTTGTAAGAGAGGAGAATGAGATCAGTGATGAGAAAAGAAAAAATAAAAGGAAGATACAAGCGCTGGAGATTGGAACAAATGTGGAATTGGAAAAAGATCTGGAGTTTATGGATATTAGAAACAAAATCTACTGTTTGGAATTCAACGTTGTCTCTGAAGAAATTAATGAAGATATTAGAGATAAAGTTATCAATGGCTTGGATAATTTTCTGGACTGGAATGATGTGATGGAGCTTGACATAGAGAAAATCTATGGAATTAACTACAGCCATGTGACAATGGGAAAACTCTCAAGAGACGAGCCAGTGCATTTTGTAAAAAAGAAGAACAGAGATATGACTTTACAACAATATTTCAGCAACGTATTCAGAATTGATGGCAAGGAAATATTTGTGATAAAGGAAATTCCCATCAGACTCTTATTATATGACTATGGCTATGACAGCAAGATTATTATGGGATACTGATAATGGAAGAATGGACACTGAAATTACTGGACTTAACAGGACTATTGAAGATGGAAGATGGAATTAATATTGATAATGGAAGAATGGCTATTGAAATTATTGGACCTAACAGATTTGATGAGATGGATTAATCGATATGTTTATTTGGACTATGGCTATGACAATAAGATTATTATGGGATACTGATAATGGAAGAATGGCTACTGAAATTACTGGACTTAACAGGATTAGTGAAGATGAAGATGGAATTAACATTGATAATGGAAGAATGGCTATTGAAATTATTGGACCTAATAGATTTGAATGAGATGGATTAATCGACATGCTTATTTGGAGAAAAATTGATAGATATGTTTCTCAAAGAATTGAAACCTCTCTTTGACTTTTTGTGGAAAGAATAAAGTAATGTTTATGAGATTTGATGATTAATTAAGATAACTACTGGAGGAAAGTGATTTTATAATATAATTTAAGAGACAGGATTGTTATATATTGTAGACCTATAACTGATCTGCGACAAATCGGAAGTCAACATTTTATTTTACTGTTTAATCATTTTTGTTTTGTTTTTTGTCTTTGAATGTTTTATGATTTTGTTTTGTTTGTTTCATGAAAATTTGAATAAAAATTATTGTAAAAAAAAAGAAAGAAACCTGTTTTCTACAGAGCCAGGCCATTACTCCATCTAGTTTCATCTTGCCTATGGCAGGGGTAGTGGGGGACCCTTCAGGTGTTGTTTCATTCCAGTGTCCCTCAGCCCCAGCAGCTAGCATGGCCAGCAGGTAGGGGTGATGATGATGGAGGGCTGACAGTTTCCAACAAGGATCAATCAACATAGGCCCCCAGAATCCTAGAAGCTCAGAACAGGGTAAGTTGCTTTTCTCAAGTGTGTGACTCAGCTTTTACCTGGCAAAACCTATATCAGCTGGAGAACAGACTCTTAATTCTGCTGTGGTTGCCCTGTGTTCAACCTGGTCTTAACTGGTTGCCCTGTATCATCTTCTGGCTAATGCCTGTTCTTCCCAGACCAAAGCTGCCTTATTCGTTCAACCCTAAGGCTATCCTATTTGTTCAGTCAGGGACCAAATGTCCTTTTTGTCTCTGATAAGTGGATGTCTCGCTTGCTCAAAGGCAGCCTTTCCTTGGAAGAGTTCTGCTTATGTGGGAATGTGAGGCTGACCCAAATAGAGTTGCTAATGTTTAATTCAGCTTCTGCAAAGGCCAACAGGACACCGCGATGGTTTTAATGGGGTTGGTGACTGCTGGGATTGCAGATCCGTGACTAGAGAAACAACCTGTATGACACAAGGCCAGGAGGGGGGGCTGTTTAATGATGATGTTTACATGCTTGGCCAAGATGGCCTGTGGAGCTGAATGTCAAATTATTACTTGCGCAGTGGGGATATCTTTGGGTACGATGCTTCAGGAAATTTGAATGCTGTAATGATCCCCCTCTTCCTCCCCCTCCAGTTTGTTTTTTACAGTAGGGAGTGACCTCAATGGTGGGACTGTGGGAAGGTAGTAATTTATTATTGCTTTTAGCCATAGGCCATCGCAAAATACAGCAATTATAAAACATCAACAGATAAACACAGCTAAAACCATTTACAAAACATTAAAAGCTTTAAAATCTTGGATATAAATCATACGCAGCTTCTTAGCGGCCAATGCAAAGTTGGCTAAAGAGACCATCACCTGCTTAACATTATCTCTCAATAACTCCACTACCAGCTCCTGGGGGCATTTACCTGGTGAAAGATGGAAGAGATGGGCCAGGAATTTCTGTCTGGGGTTGTCATACAGCGGACAGTGCAACAAATAATGGGTGATGTCTTCTACAGAGTTACATCCAAAGATACAACTCAGTTTCTCTACTGGGATTCCTAGATATCTCCCATCTAAATAGGCGGAAGGCATCTGTTGGAATCGAAGTTCCGAGAAGGCTCTACATAATGGAGCGTGTGTTAAGACCTCTAGGTACTGCAACTTAACATGATTAAGTTTGAGTTGGGGGTACCATGGGGAAAAGGAAGCTATTAAGATAGACACCCGGTCTCGGGCTGCGTCCTGGTTGAAAATCCAACCCCTAAGGGCACGCGGACTAAGAGTCAAAAACTCCCCCAAGGGGAGATTGTACCACTCTAGCATTTTTTGGTAGTGAGAGGCCCATCCCCTCTCTTTCAATTGCTCCTCCCAGCACTGTTTGGTAAGGGAAGAGTTGGGAGTCCCATGTAATCTGCACCAGTATCTGAAGAAAGCCAAATCTATTCTGACTGCCAGTGAGGGTAGGCCGAGCTCCACTCTGAGATGCGCAGCAGGGGTTCCCGCAGGGAGCCCTAAGGTCTGTCTCAGGAACTTGTTTTCCCGGATTTCTATCTCCCACTTTACAAGTTCCCCCCAGAGTTCTGCTCCATATAATATGGAGGCTAAATTTTTTGCAATGAAGACCTTGATCATTGGGCTGACCAGTTGGCCCCCTCTGACATAACAAAACCTCCTGAGTTGTGCTGAGGATCTGGCACCAACAAATTTAATTGACCTTAGGTGGGACTTCCAAGAAAGGTTCTCGGTGAAACAAATGCCCAGATATTTAAATAGGGTTAGGGTTAGGGTTAGGGACACCCTGTTCGAGGGGGTGTCCATTAAGGACCCAGTTTGCAATTGTCCTCTTCTTACCAAAGGTCATAATCTTAGTTTTTGTGTAATTAATTGTCAGGCGGTGCTCTGAACAATAGGTGCCAAGCTGGGTTAACATTCTTTTAAGGCTGATTTTATTTAGAGATAACAAAGCCAGATCATCAGCGTAGAGCAGGAGGGAGATCTTGCGGTTGCCGATGGAAGGGGGGGAAAAAGAAGGAGAGGTCATTGCAGGAACAATGTCGTTTATGAAAAAATTAAATAAAAAGGGGCCAAAATGCAACCCTGCTTCACTCCTCTTTTGATCTGAATCGCTTGAGAGAGAGTACCCTGCAGGCCCAGATGCACCTGCAAGGAATTGGCTTGGTGGAGAGACCGAATAAGATGAAGCAGTCTCTTATCAATATTGGTCTGGGCCATTTTTTGCCATAATAGCTCCCTATCTATAAAATCGAATGCGGAAGTGAGGTCTACGAAAGCTACATACAGGGATTTGTTTGGGCCCCTGATGGATTTGCAAATTATGTGCTGCAAAACAAATGCCTGATCGATGGTGCACCTGCCTTTCCTGAATCCTGCTTGCTCCTCGTAAAAGATGGAATTATTAGCTTCCCAGGCGAAGAGCTTATTTAATAAATATCGTCCGTATAATTTGGAGGTGACATCCAGAAGGCTGATAGGTCTGTAATTCCTCGGGTCTGAGGCTTCTCCCTTCTTGAATATAGGGACAACTATGCTGGAGCACCAACCTGAGGGGATAACGCCAGTCGCATTAATATAGATAAACAGAGATGCCAATACTGGTGCCCACCAGTTGGCGTCTGATAAAAATGCCTCAGGGGGAATCATATCCTCGCCCGGGACCTTGCCAGGGCAGAGCTGGGAAATTAAATCCAAAATTTCAGAGTTGGTGACAGGTGGCCAAGATGGCAGGGTGGAAATATTCCCTGGAGCTACAAAGGGTGAACTTATGTTGCCTCCAAAGATGCTGGAAAAGTGGGAAACCCATGTTTCCGACGGAATCGGTGGGGCTACCCGGTAATTGGAACATGTAAGTCCAGCTTGTATCAATTCCCAAAATTTAGGTTCATTCCTTTCACTCAGTGCAAGGGCCAGGGCTTTCCAGTTGTCGGCATGAAAGGCCCTTCCCCCCCCCAATTAGAGATTTATATTCTCTCCGACAACATTGGAAAAGAGATATGGAGCCAGTACAGGCTGGCACTCTAGATAGATGACGAAGTTCCCTTTTCTTGGCTCTGCATTCACTATCATACCAGGATCAGGGTCTACACAGCATTTTACTAACTAAATTTGAGGTGACAGGAGGTCTGATTTCACTGATTATGTCCTGGTAGATCTGGAAAATGTGCCCTGGGGATTCGGCTGCCATAGAACGGAGATGGAGAAATTTATCTGACTGCAGCATCCGGTCCAAATTAGTACCTATTTCCTGGGACCATTTAAGACGTCTAACCCCTTGTAGATGTCTGGGCATATGGAGGCCTGATTTTACGGTGGAGTGGAAGTTTTGAGTATGAAGTTTAAGTTTTAACGGGAAGTGATCACTTTCTATCCTGTTATCTAAGGTCATGCTTTGGATGAGGGGGATGATGGTAGATGTTCCAATGATATAATCGATGACGCTAGCTCCCATCCCAGAGACGTACGTGAAGGAGTCCTTAGACTGGTCGAGATAAGACCCGTTAAGACAGACTAGATGGAATTTGAAAATCAACGAAAAAAGGGCATGTCCGTATTTGTTAATTACTTGGTCACGGGAAAGTCGGGGGAGGCTAATAAATTCACTATGATCGAGCCAGAGATCTTTTTCCAGGGGAAAACTAGATCCCATTCTCGCATTGAAATTGCCACAAAAGAAGAGCAAGTGGGAACTGTAATTAACTAGAAGATTTTCCACAAAGGCCTCTATCTCAGACCAATATTCTAAATCCACTTTGGGAGAATAGGGCAGTATGTAAATATTGACACAGATCAGAGGGAGCACCATAGGACCCTGTACTATCAGTGCCTGACAAGTGCTTGGCATGGGACCACAAACCTTGGAGACCTGCACTTCCAATGTCGTGGAAATCAGGGTGGCAAGACCACCACTGCCACGGCCGCGACTGGTAGTTTTCACGGCTGGCTGCTCCCAGGCCCTGAAGCCCTCCAGCAAGATGGAATTAGATTCCAAGAGCCAGGTCTCCTGGAGACATACAATGTCAAAGGACTGGGGATAAGATATATATTCTTGGTCCCCCAGCTTGTTGTACCATCCTGTGATATTCCACGATAATAGATTTAAAAAATTTGACTAACAGGGATTATCATCCGAGGGATTCTACCTTGGGGGGGGCGAGGACACTGCTGTGGGCATATCGCAGGGTGTCTTGATGGACAGCAAACCCGAAGAGGCGGGAGGTTTGAAGTTAGTCAGCTGTCGCTTCTGCCCTGTAAAAGTAATCACTGGGTTGGCCAAGCAGGTGTGGGTATCATCAGGGGAAGAAAGGACAATCTCCGGGCTATGTCTTGGGTCGGCCCTGGGAAAAGTATAAATGCTCGATTTCCGTCGATGGGGCTTTGTGGAGTTCTTGGGTGGAGGGTTTTTCCCTGGTCATTTCAAAAAGCCCTCCATGGAGGTAATGATCTCCAATGATGGGCTAAGCCTGCTCACATTGGAGATGATAATCCCTGGATGGATGTGGGATGTGCCCAGGGGAGCCTGTCCCTTCCCCGGGGAGCCCAATTCCCAACTCTCTAAAAAGCGCATGCCAGTCCACGAGGGACAGGCAGATGGTTTAACATTCTCAATATTTAGGTTAGTTTCCTCTTTAGATAATTGGACAGATGGAGGCAGTCCCTGGCCTTGCGGACTCCTCTCGTTTTCTCAGTGGATGGCTGCCACCGCTAGCTGGCCCTCTTGCGGTTGTCTTGGCATAGTATGGCTAAGTTGCTCAAGCTCTAGCTTTTCCAGATGCCTTTTTAAGAGGTCCAGTTTCCTAACAATTTCAGATTGTTCTTTAGCAGGTAAAGCTAGAAAGGATTCCACCAACTGCTTTTCTTCGTTGTCAAAGGCTGGTGTCATCCCAGGCATTGGGCACCTTGCCTTTGAAGGTGTTAGCGCTATCGGCAAGCCAACTCCAGCTTGAGGGGGGGACCCTAGCCCAGGGGCAGTGGCCCCATCTGCCTGGACAGGCAATACAAAGGGCACAAAGCCCTGCTCACATTCTTGGGGGTATGGAAACATTAAAGGCCAAGGAGGCATCATGTTCTCAAATAGTCTATGAACCGTAATCCCACTTGATACAAGATGGTCTCTGCAGGAATAGATCATGCTAGAAAAGCTCGGGTCCCCAAAGGTGACCACTGCCCACGCATTTCTGTCATTGTAATACAGATATTTGACAGAGACAATGTCTGACGAATGAAGCTGACTCAGGAGGACTGGATTCACAATGTCTAGGAGATGGAGTTTGCTCTTAAATTGCGATGCAAACCCTGCGGGTTTAGGATAGTTTGTCAATATCAGCTTGCACCGATTCAGGACTAAGTTCCAGTGGGCAGAAGTATTGTCTTTCCACCCCCTGGCAGCTGTGCTATGGCCCTGCGAGGAAGGCTTCTTACCGGGGGGTGGAGCTCCTGAGGCTTGCACTGTCACAACTCGGAACGGCTCTTGGGCTGGTTGCGGTGAAGAAAAGGGTGTAGGGGAAGTGCTTGTATCCTGAAGAAATGGCGAAGGGGCGCTGGCGATTTCTCTCTGCCTGGTTCTCTTGGTGGGATTTAGGATAGGACTCCGTGCCTGTGGCCCATCCAGTAGCCAAAACAACCAGTTGAACCTCATCTTGTAGCGAGGAGGTTTAGAGTTTGTAACATTTTTACTTTTCTTAGCAATATTTCCACATCGGCTACTCGCTCTCTTGCTATTTGTTAGATGACTGGTTTGAATTTTGGTGGGCATCATTTTGGGGAGTGGATTAGGCATGGTTTGAGAGCCTGCATTATACTGTCTATAGCTGGCAGCCACATCCCCAGTGGTCGTTTGGAAAAATCCCACCAGGGTAGTCAGGAGACTGTTGCACTCCATAAGAAAAGATTTTACACAGACAAGGTCTTCCGATAGCGAGAGAAGCCATCCCTCGAGAGGAATTTTGGTGCTTGGGTGTTTAGGTGGGAGGTCAGAAGGGTCTGTAAGTGGCTGCTGGAGTCCACTGCAAATTGGCATTTCATTAGGTCGGCTGCCCAAGTGATCCTTCAAATTCAGCTCATTTCCGAGTTGCCGGGGAGTAGAAAAACCAGCCACTGCCAATTCCGTGGCTAAATCCGTCAAAGCAGGGTCCTCCTTTAGGTCAACAAGATTGTAATTAAGGTCCAAGGACCAGTCTAAGTTGACATTTGGGGGAGATAGTATATTTGTCGGCGCCTCTTTTGTCTCTGTATCAAGGTCTCCCTCGGGGAGTGAAAAGAACTGGGTAATTTTAGTCTGATAATCTCCTGCATTTAAAGGAGCCTCAGCAGTAAAGGGTGTAATTCCCAGATCCCTATATCTTTTCCTGGTAAACACCATGAGTTCTTGAAATGTACAAGAATGGAGACAGTCAAACTGCTAGACGTTAGGAGCTCAGTGTTATACTTAGAGTTAAAGTCTCTACATTCCTGCCTTGGTGCTTTGTCCGGGATAGGATTGTCTCTGCAAGTAAATCTTCCAAGCTTACAGCACCAGCCGGTTTACTATTTAGTTAGCAAAAACCCATTTGTTCAAGTGGGGGAGGTATATCAGCTCTTCTTGTCTTTGTACTTGGGTCCTTATCACAGTGGGGGAAGGGAAGAGGCTCTGGCGTCTCTCTGAGATCTAACTGTTTTCCGTACATGAGCTGGCAGCAAATTTCCTCCACTGTCCTTCAGAGGTATTTCCAGCCTCTGTAGATTGTTATAGTTTGAATTCGCTCCCTAAAACAAAGGCGAAGCTTACCCGCTGAAGGCAAAATTTGGCAGTAACCAGAGGGTGTTTGAAAGCATGTCCATAGCTGATACCATCTTCCACCAGAAGTCCCGACTGTGGGAAGGTGTTTTTCTGCCTTTGCTTCCCAGCAGTGAGACTTTCAACCAGGCCTTATCCCATCTTAGTAGAAATCTATTGATGCAGAAGGCAGAGGGATTCCCAGGGGTTAGAATGGGGAGCCCCCATCACTGTGCATGTGTGCCCCCATGTGGTCACCCACAGAGTACTAGGTTGGATAATCTCTCTTAGGCCAGGGATAGGCAACCTTGTGCCCTCCAGATGTTGTTGGACTCCAACTCCCATCAGCCCTAGATGGTATGACATCAATGGTCAAGGGTGATGCATTATTGGAAGGATGACTATGGTTCTTTTTGGGCCTGATGTAAGGTGCTTATGCTTGTGTTTAAATGACTTGGTCTTTCAGATATTTGGGGCCTATCTCCTTCCTTACAGACCCTCTAGGGTGTTGAGATTGGCAGAAAGGGCCCTCTTGGTAGTTCTATCACCCTCAGATGTTTGGCTGGTGGTGACCCAGGAAAGGGCATTCTTTGTGGCAGGCCCTAAGTTGTGCAATTCTCTCCCTGCAGAGATGAGTCTGGCACCTTCACTGTACAGCTTTTGTCATATACTGAAGACCAGGGATGTATTCATTGGAGGCCTCAGGGAGTCTTAGACCCCATACTTTTTTGGGAGCAGGGTCCCTATGTCTTCAGCATCCTACAAGCCATTCAGCATGAAAGGGAAGTGTGTTAGCCATTGAGAAGAATCTTCTAACATGCTTCCTTGTTCTTTCCTGCTGATTGAAGCCAATCGGAGTGAAAGGAGGTAAGAGGGCCACTGAGAAGACTCTTCTCAGTAACTAACACACTCCCGTTCCATGCTGATTGGCTTCTAGGAACTTCTGTTGTTGTGGGAGAAGGCACACATGGGAAGGACTGAGGAGTGTGGAAATGACAACTGAGAGCAAGTGAGCAAGGGGCCGTGGCATGACTATCATGAGGGTACCCTGCACTTCTGGATTTGCCACTATATTATGATGTTGTTGATGTTGTTGTTGATGATGTTGTTGTTAATGTTGATGTTGATGTTGTTATTGTTGATGATGATGATGATGCCATGTGGATCTTCTTGGAGGAGCTGCACCCACCACCCTGCTGGATGAGTGCGATCTACAGCATACCTGCAATGGTGATGGCAGCCAGGATGGTGAAGCTGGTGAGTGGGTTGCGGTTGCGGTTGCGGTTGCGGTTGCGGTTGCGGTTGCGGTTGCGGTTGCTGTTGCGGTTGCTGTTGCGGTTGGCCAGGGCAGTGGACACGATCACTCCTGAGTGTTCCCAGTTATGGAGTTGAGCCAAACCAGCCCCCTGGTTTACCAAGGAGCTGGCGGTGATGAAACGTATAAGACGGGGACTAGAGTGACATTGGCAGAAGACTCGGAGCGAGTATGACTGAACATGGGCTAGAGCCTATCTGAAGGCCTACTCTGTGACAGTTCGGGCAACAAAGAAATTATTCTTTTTTGCCACCATTGCATCTGCAGGGAGCTGTCCAGCAGAGCTGTTTCAAGTGGTCAGGGGTCTTTTACATTCTGGCCCTTTGGGAGGGTAATACAGACCACTCAACAGCCCACTGTCAAGAATTTGCATGGCACTTTGCAGATAAGATTGCTCAGATTTGTTCCGACTTGCACACTATTGTTGATACAGTCTCAGGGGATGTAGCTTTGGCTTCTGCTTCCCCAATAATAATGAATTCTTTTCAATTTGTACAGCCCAAAGATGTGGACAGGATCCTTGGAGAGGTGAGAGCCACTACATGTCTGCTAGACCCTTGCCCCTCCTGGCTCATTAAAAGTGCCAGACGGGGACTGGCCGAGTGTGTGAGGGAAGTGGTTAATGCCTCCCTACAACAAAGCAGAGTTCCAATGTGCCTAAAGGAGGCTGTTGTAAGGACGTTGCTGAAAATGCCCTCCCTGGATCCCTCTATAATGGATAATTATCAGCCAGTGTCCAACATTCCATTTCTGGGCAAGGTAATAGAGTGTGTAGAGGCCTCCCAGCTCCAAATATTCCTGGATGAAACAGACTATCTGGATATTGATGACTATGACAAGGACGATAACGATGACGTGTTGTTGTTGTTGCCCCGCCTTGATGTTGTTGATGTTGATGCTCATGTTGATGTCAATGACAATGATGTGTGGTTCATGATGATGATGATGATGATGATTTTGTTGAGGACGTTGTTGATGTTGATGTCGATGTTGACGATGACGATTACTTGTTGATGTTGATAGCAATATTGACAACTATGACAATGACGATGACAATGACATGTTGATGATGATGTTGATGTTGATGTTGATGAAGGTGACGGTGATGCATTGTTGTTATTGTTGTTGATGATGATGACGTTTTTGTTGAGGACGTTGTTATTGTTTCAGATGTTGATGTTGACAATGACATTGATGTGTTGTTGTTGTTGATGTTGATGGCAGTATTGATGACTATGGCAATGACAATACAATGATGATGACAATAACATGTTTTTGTTGATGTTGATATCGATGTCAATCTTGATGCTCTTGTTGATGTAGTTCATGCTGTTATTGATGATGACGATCTTCTCGGAGAAGCTGCACCTGCTGCCCTGCTGGATGAGGGTAGCCTGCAAAGGTGAGTTGATTGTTATTTTTATTGTTATAGTTTATTTATCTTGACAATTTTGATGCTAATGTTGTTGTCGATGATGATGTCGATGTTGAAGATGATGATGATGATGATGATGAAGATGATGATGTCACTGTCAATGTTGAAGATGATGATGATGCTATTAATATTATTATTATAGTTTATTTATACCCCGCCTTGATGTTGATGGTGTTATTATTATTGTTATAGCTTATTTATCTTGATGATGTTGCTGCTCATGTTGATGTCAATGTTGATGTCAATGTTGATGTCAATGTTGATGTCAATGTTGATGTCAATGTTGATGTCAATGTTGATGTCAATGTTGATGTCAATGTTGATGTCAATGTTGTTGATGATGATGGTGATGCATTGTTGTTGTTGTTGTTATTGTTGTTGATGATGATGTTTTTGTTGAGGACGTTGCTTCAGATGTTGATGATGTTGATGCTCATGTTGATGTTTTTGTTGATGCTATTATTGACGATGACAATCTTCTTGGAGAAGCTGCACCCGCTACCCTGCTGGATTAGGGCGAGCCTGCAAAGGTGAGTTGATGATGTTATTTTTTATTGTTATAATTTATTTATCTTGACAATATTGATGCTAATGTTTTTCTTGATGATGATGTCGATGTCAATGATGATGATGCTATTATTGTTATAGTTTATTTATACCCTGTCTTGATGTTGATGGTGTTGTTGTTGGTGTTGCTGCTGCTGTTGATGATATTATTATTGTTATAGCTTATTTATCTTAATGATGTTGATGCTCATGTTCATGTCAATGTTGATGAAGATGAGAGTGATTCGTTGTTGTTATTGTTGTTGCTGATGATGATGTTTTTGTTAAGGCGTTGTTATTGTTTCAGATGTAGATGTTGATGTTGATGATGACGTGTTGTCGATGTTGATGGCAATATTGACAGCTATGATGATGACGATGATGTGTTGTTGTTGTTATTGTTGTTGTCATTGATGTCGATGTTGATGCTCATGTTGATTTTGTTGTTGATGCTGTTATTGATGATGACGAGCTTCTCAGATAAGCTGCACCCACTGCTCTGCTGGAAGAGGGCAAGCCTGCAAAGGTGAGTTGATGATGCTATTTTTATTATTGTTATAGTTTATTTGTCTTGATGATATTGATGCTGATGTTGATGTTGATGTTGATGATGATGACGGTGATGCATTGTTGTTGTTGTTGTTGATAATGTTTTTGTTGAGGATGTTATTGTTTCAGATGTTGATCTTGACGATGACATGTTGTTGTTGATATTGATGGCAATATTGACGACTATGAAAATGACTATGATGATGACGATGACGTGTTGTTGTTGATGATGATGACGTGTTGTTGTTGCCCCGCCTTGATGTTGTTGATGTTGATGCTTATGTTGTTGTCAATGTTGATGACGATGACGGTGACGCATTGTTGTTGTTTTTGTTGTTGATGATGATGATGTTTTTGTTGAGGATGTTGTTTCAGATGTTGTTGATGTTGACGATGACGATAATGTGTTGTTCTCAATGTTGATGTTGATGGCAATATTGACAGCTATGTCAATGACAATGACGATGATAATGAAGATGATGTGTTGTTGTTGTTGTTGATGATGATGTTGTCAATGTTGATGCTCATGTTGATCTTGTTGATCCTGTTATTGATGATGACAATTTTCTCAGAGAAGCTGTATCTGCTGCTCTGCTGGTAAGGGCGAGCCTGCAAAGGTGAGTTGATGATTTTCTTTTTATTATTGTTATAGTTTATTTACCTTGACGATATTGATGCTAATGCTGTTGTTGTTCTTTATGATGATGATGTCAATGTTGATGATGTTGATGATGATGTTATTATTATAGTTTATTTATAACCTGCCTTGATGTTGATGGTGTTGCCCCCCAGTACTACCCCACCTCTCATTCCCCTGCTGCCACTTCCACCGCCACCACCACACCTCCTGCCACCCCCAGCACCACCCCACCTCTCATTTCCCTGCTGCCACTGCTGCCCCTCCTGTCTCCCACCACCACCACCCCACCTCTCATTCCTCTGCCACCACTGCACCTCCTGTGGCCCCACCACCCCACCTCTCATTCCCCTGCTGCCACCGCCACCACCACCACATCTCCTGCCACCTCCCAGCACCACCCTGCCTGTTGTTCCCCAGCTACCACACTTCCTGCTGCCCCCACCCCACCTCTCATTCCCCGCTACTTGTTCCCCCTCCACTTCTGCCACAGCTCCTGCCACCCCACCACCACCCCACCACCACCCCACCACTCATTCGCTGGGTGATTGGCAATAGATCAGCAATTGTTTCTGCCTCCCAACTGTTTAAAGCCTGATATAGAGCTTGGTTTACATATTGTCACTCACACATTTCAGCAGTGGAATTGCAAAGCTGCTCCTATGCTGATTTACATTTCAGAGTGGTTCCAGGATTATATGAATGGATCTGTCAAGGGCCAAACTCTAGGTGTGATTTGACCTCTCATTACATATAGGTCTGCCTTGGTCATATATTGGGTGGGGGAGAGGGTTGCAGAACCTTCATCATGCCCCACCATATACCTACCTTCATTTCAAGCAGTTTTTTCTGTTCATTTGGCAAATGTTAAGCTGTGTACTACTTAGAAAAATGTAAGATTTGTTACATTTAATGCCTAAGGTTTGATTTTAGTACCTGGTAAATGTTTCCTCCCCCAGTTCTTATTTTGAAATTTAAAAGCCTGATAAGTTTAAATGTTCAGGATGGCTAGATTTTAGTTGTAAAAGATTTTTGGAACATGTAAACTTCCTATAGTATGTATGTAACTTGTATTTTTAAGAATCATGGTACTATTGTGGTCCATTGTTTCTGTCAATAGCTCCTGAAGGAGTTCTTAACTTAAAAATGTGTAGACCTACAATAAAGCATTTTGCTTCATTGAGCACCAGAACTTGCCCCCTCTTTTTGTTTTGTCCTAAAAACCCATCTCAGTGGCAGGACCCACCATGTGCAACAGAACCCTGAAGTCTTTCTTGGAAGAACAAGGCCTGCTGTCATCAGACTACATTAGATTCTTTTACAAGGCATAACCTTTCATATAAAACTCTCCCCCTTCCCATCTCCTTCTAGAAAATGACTGCAAACTTCTCCTGCACAAATATCATTAACTTCAGTGGGATCTTGCAAGAGATCTGCCTTTGCTTTAGACCTATTTCCTTTTCAGCTATCTTTAGTGATGCCTAAATTCACTGCCCTAGGCAACTACTTTGCTTTATTTTAGCGCTACTTATGTCTATGCGTATGTATGGTTGCAGGTACCTGTGCCAGGGAAATAGGATTGATCATATCTTCCCACAGTATGTAGAGCGGAGGAGGACATATGCTTTTGCTATGTAATATGAGTAGCTGACCTCAAGTGAGGTGCAGACACTCTATAATACTCAGAGGCATTCCTTTTTACATATTTTTGTAAAATATTTTTGCACTTTATGGTCCTTCCCTATTTTAAATAGAACTGATTGATGACATTTGTAACTTGCTGCAAGCATTTTGTACAGTAGGATAGAAATAATAATAATAAACATGTTCTGTGTCCAGGGTTTGGCCTCAGAAAAGAAATTTCCAGGGTTGAGTCCTGGTGCATCCTGACCTGACTGTGCTTAAGCTCAGACTGTAGTCCACTATCCTATGAATGAGTAAGAAAAGATCTAGGAGTCTTTCTTCCAATTATAGCTTTAGGATCAAGGTGTGCACTGTCAGCTGAAAGCAACTTTAGAGCAACTGACTTTAAGTAGACCTTTGTCTGTTTTAAATGGTTGTGGAGTCACAGCCCAGCCTCTACAAATCACTGGGATGGTGCCACAGCATTGCTGTTTGGGCTTAACTGTTAGAGAATATTTTTCCAGAGTTCAGTGATGAAAGATACACCTCTAGATTTACCAGCTTTTAAAAACCTGCCCTTATGTTTGTGCCTTAAATATTTCCATCTGCTAATCAGGTTAATTGTTGTGCCATCAAAAATTACACCTGCTGATGCCTGCAGATCAGATGGTTAAAAGTGCAGCAGCAGGCCAGTCAGGCCATTTTCTTGTGGTGTGAATTCCCCACCCCCAAGCCCTTGGATACTGTATGAGTTTTCCTAAGTGCAAAGTTTTCTTTCTTTCTGCCTCAGCTCTTCACTTGGCCTTCTCTTTCCCCTTTTCTTGTCCTCCCCATCTTTCTTTCTCTCTGTTTTGTTTCTCCTCATTCAATGGTTTGGTGTGCAGCTCCTCTCTCTCCCTGCCCCCTTCCATTTTCCTTAAGTTTGCTCCTACTTCTCCCTAGCTGCTTTGAGCAAATAGTGCTACTCTCCTTCTCCCACCCCCCGCCCCTCCTACTTGCCATGGAAAAGGCATGAGCCATGAGGTGATTTTAACTTACAGGAAAAAGTGCACAGTCATTAGCAGTAACTGATTAGGTTAAAGAGGAAGTGATTAATAGAAGTGTAGTAATGGGGAATTTGGGGGCTTGAAAGAGACATCTAGTTCAAAAACCCTTCTCAGTGGCAGGACCCACCATGTGCAACAGAACCCTGAAGTCTTTCTTGGAAGAACAAGGCCTGCTGTCATCAGACCATATTAGATTCTTTTACAAGGCAAAGGCTCCAAAGTTCATTTGCCGCCTACAAGTTTCTAGGACAAATTGCCCAAACAGGTGAAGTATGCCACAATTTACTATGGGAAAAAAAGGGGGGGGACTTGTGAGTCATCATTCAAGCTGACCGGATGTACAATCTTAATTAGCAACCAACTAATATGTGGTTTTGTTGAGTTCTGAGTGAGCAGCATCGTAAGAATGTGTTATAAAAGCAACATTTCAAGTGTAAAATTTGATTTCAAGTGTTGGGGTATCAGTGAGATTCTGTTATGCCATTCTGTTAATCTTATGGATAAAAAAAAATATTCTACTGCCCCCTGTGTGTGTGTGTGTGTGTGTGTGTGTTTATTTTCAATAATGTTTTTGGCTACTTAGATGTGCAGCAGCCTAGGCCAGCACTTTGTAGGCTTTTTTTTTAAAGTAACTGAAATGTAACTTTAGTGATTACTTATGAGAAAAAGTAAAGTAATCAGTTACTTTCAGAGCAATTGTAATTGTAACAGTAATTACTACTGTTTTGGTCAAGTAATTGTAACTGTAATTTATTACTTTTTAAAAGTAATCTTCCAAGCTCTGGGTGTGCTGTCTTGCTAGCAGCTTTCCTTCAGGAAATCTACTTGCAAACTAGCACTTGCACCCCACAGGATTGTCGCTTTTGCTCATCAGCTGTTGAATGGAGGCAACGATCTCATGTAGTGTTGCTCTGCAAGCAGCTAGGAAAGCTGTTGTCAAACTAGCACCTGCACCCGTAGCTGATGAGCAGAAGCAGCAATCCTGTGGGGTGGTTTTCAGGCAGGAAGGAGAGTCATGGCATTGCGCCTTCCTGCCTGATGCTCTGCCCCTTGACAGCCCCAGGTCACTCTAGGCCATCCTAACCATTCTGTAGTAATACATGGCTGACTCAACCAAATTTGGCCAAGGCCCCCAAATATACAAATGGGCCCAATTTGGCTTGGGCCTCAACCTCAACCAAATCCAGTGTGCAGCCCTAGTGGTCATCCCATGAAAAAATGAAAAATGGAAATGGACTGCCTACAAGTCAAATAGGGTTTTCATGGTAAGCAATACCATTGCCTCCCTCTGAGGCTGAGAGGCAGTGACTAGCCCAAGGTCACCCAGTGAGCTTTATGGCTGTGTCGGGATTTGAGCCCTGGTCTCCCAGGTCATAGTCCAGCACCTTAACCATTTCACCACACTGGCCCTCAAAAGCCTTATCATACTGACAACTCTTTTTTTATCCCTTTCCTAATGATAGAATTTCCTAATAGAAGCTTTTCTTACAGTTGGTGCACATTGGGTCAGTGTTTTCATAGAGTTATTCACTATAATGCCAAGATCCCTTTCCTTGTCAGCCACCACCAATTTAAACCAAATAATGCATATATGGAGTTGGATTTTTTGACACTCACACACATTACAGTCATACCATTACAATGTGGATCATGTTATACTTCATTTATTTGCAGTATGGAAATAGATAAGCAGTGTATATTGAACCACATTTGCCATTTCAATGCCCATTCAGGCATTTGGAGAGATCCTTTTGGAGGTCCCCACAATCACTTTTTGTTTTGTCCACAATGCCAATTCTGACATTGCATCAAAATGTAATTAGCCCAAACCATAACTTGGCAATTCCCTTTGAGCCATGATTTCTAAATTCTAGTTTGCCATTTGATAACAAACTAAGATCAGCTGAAAGTCAGGCATCACACCAACCCATTGTTAAACTTATTTAAACTATGGTTTGGAACAATGTTGAAATTGAGCCCTTATGTTATGTTATGTACAGTTTATTTCTGTGCCGCCTTTTGGTCAAAAAGCCCCGCAAGGCGGCTCACAAAAATAAACACAAATACAAAATACACACCAGAAAAGAACAATACAGTTTACAAAAAATTAAATAAAATATTAGTATTGTTAAAGAAGCAGCTGCAACATCTTTCAATAACAATACAATAACAATCACCATTTCCCTAATGTTTTGATGAAGTCTACTAGTTGTTACTGGTACTTTGTCTTTCACAGAAAACTTTGCACTTAGTTTCAGTTGTTCAGTTGCTTCCAAAGATCAGCTAAGTTGTTGACCATCACCAACAGAACATCCCCTGTGGCCTATGAAAAGCTATATTATACAGCCACAAGAGTGGCTGTATACTATAGCCAGAGTGGATTTTTCACATTCCGCAATGTTAAATTGAAAATACCCCCATGCCATTCTGATGCTTCCCATAAGCTCATTTCAAAATGAAACCTTACCAAACTTACAGTCCTGAACTCAGAAACGCTTGCTTAACAACCCTCTCAATTTTCATGGCGATACACAAAACAGTCAGAGAGAATAGAGAGTTCAAAGTCTAAAAAGAGAGAGAAAAAACCCAGAGCCCTTTTTGACTTTTTTCTCAGAGTTCTCATAATCTGTTGAAATTCATTAAAAATCAGCCATGTTTACAGAGTACCTGTAATCCTAATACTGACCTTACCCCATACTCTGACATTCATCTTCTGCAGTTTAAAAGTTTTAAAAAAATCCTGGCTGATTTTTAATTAATTTAATAAATTTTGGCTTGAAGCCAATGATAACATGGGGCATGCTCAGTAAGAACCAACTGTCAGTGTTCTAAAAGCCTCACAGCTGCTGAGCTTAGCTAATCAGGGCTTGATTTCACTTGAGACAGTCATGGCTTCCCTCAAAGAATCTTTCACACTCTTCCATGTTTTCCCTTCCATTTTTTAGCGAAAGGCAGCTTGATTCTTTGATTTCACAAAGAAATAAAGCTCCCATCCAAGTGACAGTTGGAGGAAGAAATGGTAAAAATGCCAAGGAATGGGGAGCAATCCAGATCTTATTAAGGACTTCTAGGCTATACAGATCTTATCAGAATTTAATGGTGTATGCCCAAAGGTGAGGTTTACCTCAGACTGCATCTTTTTGATTTTTGATGGCTCAAAAGATTATACTATGGTTGTATACAAAATACAAATACATACCGATGGATCTTCCATGTTTTCTTGTTGAATGCTACATATCATGCTGCACCTTGACTCCAAACTATGAATGGCAAAAACAGCTCCAAACAGAACATTTCTGGAAGTAAAGAGTTTATCTGTTCATCTCTTTCCCCCATCACCAAGGTTGTGTTAAGTTCAGTGATTCATTCACTCAGCTGGAACCCAGGATGTAATGCCCAATATGCTGTACAAAATGCATCATCTTAAGTACATATCAGCTGGGATTTGTATTTGTCCAAGACCTATTTAGAAATAAGTGTAGCCCCCACATCTTGGAATAACTGGAGCGGAAACACATTTAGTGCATCAAATCACTAAAAGCATGAGGTTTATTTTAAATGCTTTATTATGGTGCATCTAGAAGCTGTTAGAGTATTTGAAACATGTCCGTTTCTGCAAGTGTTTAGCTGCACTCTTACTACTCAGATCTTTAACAACAGCCCATTTCAGCTACTTTGGATATTTCCTTTTTTAATGCAACTTATATTTCTAAGGGGATTATCACAAATCCAAAATCACAGCCTTAACACCATTCATTGTATCTTCTTGTCTGACAGACGTCAGGTTTAACTCAGAATCTATTCATTTTTTAAAGAGAAGGCAATTGGGAAAATGCTTGCAAATATTCCATTTTAGCATCATTGCCTTTTAATAGCACTCATGGATGAAAGCAAGATCATCAAGCAACAATCATTCATGGATTCTTCCCTCGTTTAGTCTGTATTTAAGTATACACATATATTTACCAGGAAATATATCAATGGTGGATGTTAAATCTGATGACGTTCAAGGTTTTTCTTTGAAACAGAATGATACATTAAAAGGTTGAAATGATTTTTAATCCTTCTGGCTGTGGTCAGCTTTGGAGCAAATACCAGTCAACTAAATTCTTAATGCCCTGTCAGCATTGAGTGACGTTAATTCCTACTGGCAAAAAATGTATATGCCAACACTGCTTCAACAATAAAGATGAATATGATTTCCTTGTAACCTTAATGGAAGGGATAGACACATTTTTTTAATACTAGAGCAAGCTGCTTCTGAGCATGACCCTCTTTCAATGTATTTGAATTTGCTTCCTTCTCACACACAGAAAGGCAAGGAAAGAAAAGCTTAAAAAATGGGCCATGGTGTGACTTGCTAAAAAACAAAAGTTAACATAGGTTTCAGAAACTGGCAGGCTCCAGGCCATATCCAGGCCCTGTGGGATGCCAAATGGTTCTTCACTTGCCCAAGGCACAAAAACTAGTACAGTACAGCCCTGCTTTTCGGCATTACACTAATACAGCGGTTTTCAATTAGAGTAAGGCCCCACTCATACGGTGCTTGTTCCGCTTTTACGGCATTTTTCGGGCATGGGGTGCCATTTTATTGACAGAGTTCCACTTTTCAGTGGGTTTTGCTTTTCAGCAGGGGTCTGGAAAGTAACCTGCCGTATGAATGGGGCCCTACTGTATATGGTAGATGAAGCAGTGATTTTTAGCAAGAAGATATTTCCCATTGACCAGACTGGTGGGTAGGAGAGTTCTCGGGTCATCACCCAACACTTGTTACGATTGCTTGGCTAACCCCATTTTGGTTCAAGTGGAACCCAGGAGGTGCAAGGCCAGGAACTATACTCCCAACCCCACTCTCACACACCCCCACCTAATGGTATGGCTGGTGATGCATTCCAGAGGTTTTGTGCGAAGGGTAACTAGGGCAGAATTAAGATACAAAATTAAAGATACTGCATAAATGTTCTGCATAAATGTCATCTCTTCCTTTGGCAGACTTCCCTCACCCACAGTGAATTCCATTGTTCATCAGGAGCCTTCATTTTTTTCCAGGGTCAGTTAGAAATATACATGCAGACACACACACACACACACACACACACAAATTGCCAGACTTTCAGACCCCTCCTTGGCAGGAGGGGGAGAGAGGAAAAAGTCTTTTAAAAGTGAGGGTTGAATCTAGTAAAGGAGGAAGGAGAAGGGGGGCCGAGGAACATCAGAGCTCCAACACCTGTACTACGCTCTCAAGGAACACATCAAGGACTGCAGGGACAGAACCGGGGAGACTCTGGGTCTCGGTGCAAACCCTTGAGACCAAGAGATTCCTTCCTGGTTTTGGATCAGAGCTCTCCCACATAGCTTCAGCTTCAACTGGCCACTCCAGGCATAGGATAGGTAATGTCCCCTACCTTTCACTTCTTATAGTAATAGGGTCCTTTAATCTCTTTAGTTTAAAGTTATGAATGGGTTAGGATATTAATGATTAATGCTGCCACGCACCCAAGTAATTCTGTCATGATTTTCTACTCTTTCTTTCAATGAAAGAAAGCTTTGCTTTATTTTGGTTTGGACCTGCATTTCTTGGGGAAAATATAGATTCACCATTTAGGCACATTTCTGGGCAAAGCGCTTGTTTTATCCCCAGCAAAAGATCCCCTCCTCTCAAGATGTGTTTCATGGAAAATCAGGGTGGCAAGTTCACACACTCAGGTTCCCAAGAGCATGTGTCGTAACATACTCTCTTCTGAAACTGTGCTGTAGCTGTACTAGTTGCTAATCAGAAGGCACTTTCTCCTCCCCACCCCACAAGAATGCCCCTGGAAACAATGGCACATTATGCTATAGAATCCTTCCCTTGGAGAATTCTCACCCACAAGTTTCCAAGGGAGTGCTGCCAGGTGGCTGAAAGCAGCCAAGCCACTATGTGAAGCAGCAAGAAGGCATGTTGTTTTCTTTTGCATAAAAGTCTTGGTCACTGCACCTTTAAGCTCTCTCCACCTAAAAGTTCTTCAGTTTCATCTATCTTGAAGATTAAACCAATATTCAGGGAATGCATTTTGGCTCCACTCCACTCCAAAACTACAGAAGATTACTGTGCAAACACTTCAGCTCAGCACTGGGATCCTTTGGGAGGAGGGTAGGATATAAATTTCATAAATGAAATAACATAAAATAAATAATGGTAGCTAATAGCCACTGATAGACTTGGCCTCCATCAATTTGTCTAATCTGCTCTTAAAGCTCTCTAGTGACCTTCAGAAGTGGATTATATGCTTTCTTTGGTGTATTCTCTCTTTTGTGAAGTACATTTTTATATATATCCTGAATCTACTACTAATCAATGTCATGGTGACCAAGGACAGGTGAGAAATTCCATTCAGTTCACGTTTCAAGCCATAGCTATCAAATTCTAATTTTCCTAAACAATTTGAGAACTGAAACACAACCATCTTTTGAAATTTGCATTTATTCGCATTTGGGGTGCAATTTGCCAACTGAACAATGTTTACAAAAATGCATACGTTGGGGAAAGTGTGCTTAAAAATGAATATATCAATGAAAATAACATACAAAAATGCATTATTTGATGAAAAATGACTTGCAAAAATGTGTGCATTAGTCAGAACTGTTTACAAAAATGTGTTTAATAGGATAAATGTGCACAAAAGTGAATTTTCATTAGTTTTGGTTTTTTTTAAAGTGCAAATGTGGAGAACTGAATTAAGGGTATGAAAAATGACAAACTGAGAGAACCAAAACTGGCAGCTCTTTCCATCCCTAATAGTGTCCCCTTTTCTGTTGTTCTGGTAGAAGGAGAAATTATTTTCCTTATCTTGTTTGTGAACCCCATGCCTAATTATATGACTCTCAGTCATATATGACCCTTTAAACATTTAAGGTCAAGGTAGAGCCCCCTTCAGGGATTCTTGGGCTGCATTTCTTCTGTTTTCCTGATGTTTCCTTACCTGATAATTTTTGCATTTTGTTTGATCTTTCACATGACATAAAACCCACTTTGGAAATCTAGCGGAATCTGTTAGAAATGTAGTGGCCATAATCACACCATACAGTTATCCCACTATGATTCCACTTTAAACACTCATGGCTTCTCCCAAAGATTCATGGGAAATGTAGTTTGTGGAGGGTGCTGAGAGTTGTTAGGAGACTCCTATTCTCCTCACAGAGCTATGATTTTACAGAGTGGTTTAATAGTCATTTCCTCTTCCCAGAAAACTTGGAGAACTGTAGTTCTATGTGGAACTTTGGGGGAAGCCATGATTGTTTAAAATGGAATAACAGAGGAATAAATGTCTGGTGTGAATGTGGCCCATGTTAATTGATTCTAGAAAAAATCAGTTTGCAACCCATTAACCTAGAAAATTGTGGGAGTAAAGTGGCAAAATATGGGGCAGCATACTGGCATAAGGTACTTTCCTGACATTTTCATGGGGGAATCATGGAGGAACAGAAATGGACATGTGCAGAAAGGGTGGGGGAGTAGTGACATGTCTAATGATGTTCACTGCTAAGTCACACCACACCTACTGGTCTGAATGAAATGTAGTACAACATGGTAGTATATTAGTTAAGCCACCATTCCAAAAGGCAAGAAGTACTGCAGCATGAAAGGAATGTTAGAAATCGTGACAGAAACACTACCATTATAATCAGCAAAACTAATGCAGTAAAACCCATGTCTGAATCCATCCCCGTCACTGTTTTGGTAGCTCTCCATAAGCAAAGGGAGAATTTGAAAAGTGGGTAGGATCCTGTACTCATGGATTTCTCCACATGCTTTGGAGAATCAGGGTTCTAAAATATGCAGGGAGCCCCCATGAATACAGGCACTCTCTTACTCAGAAGTGTGGCCTCCAACTGGCTGAGGGTGGCTAGAACACAAGTGGGGGTGCCCCCCTTCATCATCTGCAGTGCTCATCTGTGATTATAATCATTTTGTCACCAGGCACAAGACATTTTTTATTTGACCAGACACTTTAAATCGGTTTTATGGGTCTGTTTTGCTTAATCGTTTCATTTTCTCTCAGTCTTATTGTATGAAGGATATTCTTTTTACTATTATGCACTGCCATGGAATCCACTCAGAGGACGGGGGTTTAGAAATTTCAAAAAATAAAAGAAGTAAACGAGGCAACTGGAACTATGCATATTTTTTCCAAACATATCCATACCATAGATTTATTTAAAGACATTGTGATACTCCATCTTAGAGCAGCAACATTTGACTTATGTCAGCCCCAGCTTTAGATTCTTATTTATTTAAGTTATTTCTATACCGCTTTATGTTTTGGGGGGAAAAATCTCAAAGTGTTGTACAACCTAGATTAAAGCATCACAAAAAAATTAAAAGAAAACATTACAGATACAGGTCAAATGTAAAAAACACATTCAAAACAGCGTAATTAATAGAAAAAGAAAGTATTCTCTTAAGCATGAACATTATGAATAAAAATCAAATACAATACCACAAACTCCACAAAACAGAATTGTTAGTCATTAAAAAATAACAAAAATACAAGCTACACCCCCCCTCACAGACTAACCCCTACCAAATATGTCCTCAGTGGTCCTCCACATCCAAGCCCCATTCTGATTCATTCCCACCAACCATACAGATAACTAATTTCCAGCCCAACAACCATTAAATAGCAAATGCTTAGTCTACAAAAATATATAGCCACATCAACCACAATTTGCAACTCATTCACCCACTTTCTTCTTGGCAACAACAAAATATTGTCATATAGACAATGGCTCAACCATTCTCTTCCCATCTCTCACCCAGGTAGGGCTGTACTCTATACCTGTTCAGTCTCTCACACTGATTGGAATTGGGCAACTTTGAAACACACAAAAACACGACAATCCAGACTGTCACTCTGGACAGCAAAACCATAATTCCAACTACCACCCGATAATACAACACCTTTCACTTTCTAACAAACATTGCCAAAACAGTATAATATCAATAGTCACCCTCTATCAGCAAAATTACTTACAAAAAGCAAATTTTGACATGCATTTTTGGTATCATGCTGTGATATTTTTGAGTTGATATGAATCAAAGCAGCATTCCAAGAGGCACGTGATATTGTCATATCTAACTTCAAGAAGGTTTCACCTTAAGAAACGGCATTTGTGGAGCTGATTCATTGTCCTGATTCTGGGCAAACAGTGGCTTGTGATGCTTTAAACCTCTGGAAATTGTTTAAATGGCAGCTTCACAAACACTGTGCTACTGCACTCCCTCAATCAAAGCATTTTTGAAAGTGTTTCATAGTCTAACATTCAAGGTCTGATACAACTGACAAGATAATGACACGGCCATTTTAAACTGTTAATAACCTTGCTGTTTAGACACCAGCTTCTGCTGACTCCAGCAAAGGGGAGAAAAAAGGTACATTATATCAGGGGGAAAAGTGCTAACAGCAAACATCATGCTGGTGTCTTAACCTTCACCAGCACCCTCTCCTTCCAAAATGACAGGGGAAAATGTCAAATGAGGAATAGAGGCAAAATAGCAATATGAAGGACCAAAAAGATGTGTGTACATGTGCATGTGGCAATATTCCTCACAGCCTAATGGGGAGGAGAAGACATGGGTCTGTCCTCAGAGTTATGCTGTACAATGATTGGGAAAAGTCAATGTTTTCTCTTCTTTTTCTTCTTGTAATTGATTTAGCTTCAGAGAGCAATTAAATGTTTTTAAAGTCTTTGGGGGAAAAGAGTTAGGCTGCAATTAAAAAAAAACACCTTATGCCAAGCTTTGAGAGGTTTGGATTGAGTGAAGGTGTCCCTCCACTCACTTCGTGCAAGCAAAACTCTGTCAGCGTCAGCGCAGACCTCCCCCTTCCACCCAACCACCAAACAGGTGAATGGAAGCCCTGCTGGCAGTTGTCCTGGTAGAAAGCCACAAAACAGGGTGTTCCAACTGCAGGGAAAGGGGAGAACCAATTTTACAGCTGTTGCTGATCAGCATTGGGATAGATCCAGGGCTGATCCCTGTGCCAGCGGGAAGCTGGCATGGGGATCAGGCTCCAACTCCCTGCCTCCTCCCCCACTTTCTAGTGCTGCCAGCATAAGCACCCAGGCTAGGGATTGGCGGTGGCTCCATTGCTCTGCTGAATCCTACTGGCAGCAGCAGGAATTAGGAGTGCTCTGCCAAATGCTAGCAAACCAAGGAAAGGTTTCTTTGTTCCACTCAATCTTTGAAGCTGAAGTGCTTAAAGAGAGGTGTTTATTAGAAGACTGGTGCAACTCATGCATCAATGCTTTTCTCAGTGTCCATACAACATAGTTGCAATCAGAATACCAGTCCATATTTTCCTCCCCATGTAATCCAGATGTACCCTTTCCAGGGAAAGTCTGATAAGTAAAAACACACATATACACACATACACAGACACACAACCTATTGCAATGTATCAATGTTTTTGTATTTTCCAGGGTTAAACCATGACATAGAAAAGGGATGCTGCAGCTGAACCCTTGGTGAATCCCGGCAGAAATTAAGCCCAGCTTAAATAGTACTTTGATAAAGTACACTCGGGTGCCTGTACATCTCAATATATCATATCTCATCTGACAGAGTTTGAGACCCACATTCGGAACTCTCACATGCTTCCATTTCAGGGTTAAGGATCTTCAAGACTTCCTGCTGTGCTACAGCAGTCAGTTATTTTTGCTCCATAAATGTTATTGTGATGACAACATTACAAGGTGACCAATCGTATGTCTCACCTTTCTTTAGATTAAAACAACAAAAATTTGCATTGTGAAAGGGTCGTTCCATCAAGCACACAACTTACCTTCAGACAGTGTTAAGGGAATAATGACCTATCATAAGGTAAAGTCATATATTACATTGTTGTCACTAGCATTTCCTAAATTCAGAGCAAATTTGGAAACTCATTTGCATATAAAACATCTGCAAAATGTTGAGGGAACCAAAACAGTTTAAGCAGGACTAGTTACATTTCCTAGATATGAAATTTTACACATTCCCACATATGATGGTATGTATAGCCAATAATGACTTCAATAATTGCCAACAAATGTCCAGGATGCCAGGCAAAGGACTTTCCCAGCCTTGCCACCTGAGATCCTTTTGCAGCCATAGTCAGGAAATGAAGAGACAAGACAAGATGAAGTGTGGGTAGATCAAGGGCCATGTTTATTTAAATAAAGCCAATTAATTGATTGATTGTATAAAAATGATCTGCAGAGAAAAGTGGGGGACAGAACTCTTAACCAATCGGGCAAGGATACCCTGCTGTGGAAAGGGGGGTGGTCCAAGCCCAATCCCCTTTTCTGGGCCTCAGCCCTGCAGGGTGGTTAGGGAGGCTTTCCTGCTCCAACCCCTCCCAGCCTCACAACTCTGAGTGGGTGTTACAGATTAGCCCCAAGTGTGAACTTTATCCTGCCAGCAGGCCTCACCAACCATCAAAGCAAGCTTCAGATTGCACCTTTCACCTTAAAGGGGTGCCTAAAGGTGCTCACCAAACCTTCCTTGTGAAATTCCCACACATATCTGCCACAAAAGAGGACAAGCCTCAGCTTAGTCCCTCTTTCCCCAGCTGTGGCCAATAATTTCATCCAGGGCACTCTTCAGATCAGTTAGAACAGATTGTTACCCAAGTCAGACATATGAACACTGTCTGGCCAGTAAAGATCAGCCCTGCCACACTTCACCTCCGGGTAATGTATTACCTCACCTTGACTATCACAAGAGAGATCCAGACCTCCCTATTTGCAAGTCTTGTTCAGGCTCCTGGGGTAATTCTCACCCTCCAAATCCTCCTAGAGAGGATGTCGGGTCAAACAATCAAGGTCCCATGCCACGGTCTATGTATGGCTTCAAAGTCTAGGCAATCCTGAATGATAAGGGCTTTCCCCTTCAACATCCCCAAGTCATTGCCTCCCAATGAATAACCAAATGAATAACCAAAATCTGTGGAGGGTGCTGCACCAACTAAGTATCAAAAAGTCTTGATAGGAGGCGTTCCCACAGCATGACACATCTACCCAGCCATTGGACCAAAGCGCAATAGCTGAGCCCCAACTGGGTTCCATGCCTGGTCTGCGACTCTCTCCTCTTGGCCCAGAACATCGTGCTGTGGCCATATATGAGTACCTTGACTCTCTCCAGCGTCTTCCAACTTGTTAAAACAGAAACAATTAGCAAGACACTCACTAGCGCAACTGTTAAGAGGGTCCTTGATTGGCCTAACATAAATCTGGAAAGCACTTGAAAGCCAGAGCCCCTCCACCTGTATCTCTGTGCTCCCAAAGCCAAAAGTAGCTGCCGTAGAAGTCGCACCAATCCTGAAATACTGCATACCAAACTGCCTGGGATCCAGATGCAAACATGACAAGTCCTGACTGGCAATGGACCAAAACTGAAACTTAGGTAAAGGCTGACCATCCTGATGACAAAATAACAACCCCCCTGACTTGCCCCTAAGCCACAAAAATGAACTTAAGGCACAGACTAGATACAGCCCATCTACAGGAGAAGAGGTCAAAGTGATGACAGACCCTTGGCCCTTCTGGTCAGTCTTCGACTTGTGCAGCTGAACCAGAACACAGCTGTCACTTACATCTCCTACCTCCAAAGCCCGACCAGACCAGATTTCTAGAAAAGGGTCCCATATGAACCTCACCCCAAATGCTATAACAGCAACTGCATGAAATAAAACTGCCTCATAGCTGGAACTACATAAAGACACCCAAAGCCCATGAAGGCCCAACAAAATAGCAGGCAAAATAGGGCAACAAGTGTCTGGCACAGGAGGATGGGCCCAAGTTCACCCCTCAAGGATCTTTCTTATTCTAAAATCACCTGAGGAGTCAGGTACACCACTAACCTTGACCAAAAACCCAATCCCCACTAATTTACCCCTAATGGTCTTCACAGAAAGGCCCTGCTGGTGAAGAACCATGGAAAATTCAATCAACTGGTCCACCGGGATAGGCCAAGGGAGTGAATACCCCCTGATCAGATGAAAATTGCCAAATTCCCTATCTGAACTTAAACATGAATTTCTTGTGCTGGTGGCAAGAAATAACATTATGGCCTTCTCAGCTTCAAATTGCCAAGTTCCCACAGTGCCACTGGCATCAGCTCTGGTTTAAGCCTGGCCAAGGGGGCTAACTCCTGAAAATGTGGGATCTGATGGTGAGAAAGGGCATCAACCATACTGTTGTCTAGACCAGAAACATGGTGAGCAAGAAAAAAAGAATATTAAATTTAAGGCCTTGGGTTACAAAAACGCATACCAAAACCATCACTCCAGTGTTTCTAGAAGTAAGGGAGTTGATAATGCACACAGTGGCCTGGTTGTCACACCAAAAATGCACCACAGAATTAGCCAAACCATCTCCCCACAGATGAACAGCAACCACTATGAGGAAGAACTCTAAAAAGGTCAAATGCAGACATAAGATGAAAACACTGCTGTGAGCCAGCAGGCAAAAAGAAAATCATCAAATTAATGAATTACTGCAGTAAAGCCAGCCCACCTCCTGAGAGCCCACTCCAGGAATGTACTGAAGCATTCAAAAGTTGAACATGAAATAGAACACCCCAGGTGCAGAGCTCGATCTATGTAAAACAAATCCTTAAATAAAACCCCCAACAGATCAAAGTCCAAAGGGTGGACCGGCAGGAGGTGGAATGCCAACTTGATGGCACACTTACCCTTGAGACTACCTGGGCCAAAATGCTGGTAAAGGAGTGCAAACCCACAAAGGCAGAATGCTCATGCCTACATTTACATGGGTTCCTGTTACAAAAGCCCTCGGCACTAAACTCTCAACAGAGCAGGCGGGGTTGAAGTCCCTGTCCTGTGAGTCCACAGGAAGGTACCAATGTGTTAGACTTACCCAGCAAATGTCTGCTCTATCACCCTGTACACATCAGGCTGCAGTCATAAACTGCAACCACAATTCAGGATCCTTCCTGTCTCATTTTAAACTCACATCAACTGCCACCCTCATCCTAAAGAATTCATCATAGGCCAACCATGCTGACTCCATGAATTCTGTATGTGCCCTAAAAATGATGTCCACATATTTCACTAAACCTGCTGCCCTCATAGGCTGGCGCTGAATCACCACCCCCATGTAGATTAGGAATCCTGCCATCCAATTACCCCAGATCCTATCAACCTTTTTCTTCTTAAATTTTTCATTATCACTCTCATCCTGATTATCCTTTTCCTTCTGCTCAGGCTCACAGTACAACAAAAACAGCAACAACAATGTATTCCCCCTTCCAAAAGTGCTCTCTTGTGGCCAACAACAAATGGCCCCCAAGAGGAGCAGATGTCTCCCCAAATGGAACCACTCCAGCCTGAACAGAAGACAATGGATCTGCGGCAAACTGGGATGCCCTGTAGCCGATGCCATCACAGGGTGTCCCCAGGGGTCCAAACTTGTTTATAGGCATCACTCATAGGCGGCGGCTGGGAAGAAGGAGAAACACCCCATCCATATATAGCAGGTATTGCACCTGAATGTGCCAGGTAAGGCCACTCCTGAGTAGCACCCCATGGCATAACCCAGGAACTCATCCCAGGCTACCTAGGAAATCCGCACACATTACCCTGCGGAGTAGACACACCAAAACCAGGATGAACTGCAGCAGCCTCCACTTCAGGAATCTCTGCTGCCGCCACCTCCACCTCAAGTGCCAAACACACTGGAGCAAACTGGCCCGATGACCCCTCCAATGCAACTAAACTGTCCAGAACAGAATTCCAGTCATTATCAGGCAAGCCCTTTTTATCATGTTTGCCTCTAATCACCTCAGCCCTCTTTTGGGTATTCTCCTGAGGTTGCCTATTCAGTCTCTCCAGAGACTCAATACGGGCTAACATTGAAGCCGTATCAGGCCCCTCATCTTCAGGGGATGACAACTCCTGAGGTGAAGGAGGTGAAGTCTGAGCTAGACTCTTTGAGTCCTTGCCCTTCCCTTTAGGACCACTCTTGCACTTCTTAGGAGGCATGGCCTACACCAGTAACAACAACAGCAGCAATAACAATAGTAATAGCAATAACAACAACAATAAACTAACACAAGATGACCTTCCAAAATGGTTGCCAAAAGACCTTGTTAAAATGGCCACTGAATGACCTTCCCAAAATGCCCACCAGGCAAAATGGCCACCGCTGCCAAACTACCTTCTCAAAATGGCCACCAAATGACCTTCTCAAAATGGCCACTGGACTAGGCTACAACAAAATGGTTATCACCCTAGCAATCTTCCCAGAAAATGGCCACCCAGGCTAATAAAATAAATAAATAAATATAAAGACTATTGTAATTTGTGTTAAATTAGTCTAGTCTTTAAATTAGCCTTTTTAACATCCATGTCCTCTACACTGTCTCTTTACTTTTTGACTTGATGTCAAACAGAGCCAGATTAAAGATGCTCATCTGTATCTCTGTCTTTATTTCTCTCTCTTTCTCTTGAAAGGATTGAGAAAGTAGAACCGTCACTCAGATAAGAAGTTAGTTAGTCATACATCTACTGATTTCACCGAGTCGATACTGAGTATGACTTAGCTGGATATATCAGCCGTTAATCCATAGATAAAAATACTTTTACAATATCTAGGTAAATTCTTTAATTATCTCTTTTTGACCATAAAAATCATATAAAATCTCATATTAAAATGGTATAAAATAGTATGTGAGTTCAGAGAAGGCAGAATGCAAAAGACACACCTGGAACTGCTCCTCACCGGGTTCATATCTTCTCTAGGACTGTTGTTTTGTTTTACACCAGTAGGTGGGGTGAGGTGCTGGATTTGAGCCATGCCTCTTAAAGTAGTATTTTCATTTGTAATGTATCCTGACTACATCTTTGGGAATTGTGTTATGGGTTTACATTTTATGTAGAAGTATTTTCTTGAATACGTTTAAGTGAAATGGTTATTAAGGGAATGCTGTTTCTCACATTCTCTTGAAAATTAACAATAGTACAATATTGATCAGACCCTCAAATACAGATGTACTCTCTTCATGGGAGATTTCACATTGCCTAGTTATTATGAGAAACCTAAGCAGCATGTTTCTGTCATCTTAAAGGGTTTTGACTAACAAAGAAAACAACAAATATGTAGAACGGGCAAAGGAGTACAGGGTAAAGGAGGCAGAGAGCGATAGTTGGAGCAATCTGTCCAAGGAGAGATTATATGTATTTTATGAACATTTCATATGCAATTCCACCTAAAACTCTATTTTAAACCTAAAAAAGTAAAATGTATGTAAAATGTATGTAAAAGTCCCACCGAGAGTGACAGCATGTGATCAGTTCCTGACATTCCCCATGGGACTTGCTACATTCAGCATATGGAAGCAGGAGCCCTGTGTGTTAGTTAGCAGCTCTTAGGTGGTTGAAATATGCCACAGAGTATGATGTCTTCCCATTTCTGAAAACTTCTTCCCCCACAAAATAGGCTTCCATTTGTCTGCCTCTCTCTCAGAACACTTTAGAATTTCTTTCTCCTTTTGGTTGGTGTAGGATTGAACCCAACTCTTCCAGTCTGCAGTGCATCAGGTGCCTAACTTTCCTGAAAAAAAGCCTCATGGGAAACGTTTTCATGATATCTTTCCCTAAGCTTAAATTGAAGCACAGGAACCTGGGGGTGGCGGGGGTGGCTACTGAGTGCCTAAGTTCAGTGCGATCACTAATTTTGCATTTAATTGGACCCTTCCTTTTAGTTTTTAAAACATTCTTTCTGCATTGCATATTATTAACAGTAAAACTACTTCACTTGTAAAAAAAATATGAACAGTTGCACAATAGGCAACCTCCCCACATTCCTGTTCCCACAAGAAATCCCAGATAAGGACATTAGGGGTCTTAAAAGAAACTCAACTATCTAAGAAGGCTGCAGAGTGCAAACCATAGGACAGATGATTTGTGGAATGAAAACAAAGACACTCACAAACACCCCTTGGCCATCATGGAACTAAGACAAGTGCAATAAAAACTGTGCACCTCATCCACAAGAATTTCAATTTTTCCTCTCCCTTTTAATAATTTTCAAATGCAGTTTCTTCTCTCATTAATTGCAGAAGGATGAAAAACAAATAGGGGAAAAAATTTAGGCAGAGCACTGTATAATACACACTTGTGGGGCTGTCAAAAAGCATGGTATGTTTGGGTGTTATCCTGATGGTGATAAATTGATTGTTTCATCTTAGCAGTAATTTTACATGTGAGGAATAATGTCCCACCAAAAAAAAAAAGTAGGAAATTAAAAAGTGGTGAAAATCCTGATGCTACCCTTACCATGCATACCTAGACTCCTCATTGTAAAAGGGAGTTCTGCAGGGAGATAATCAATACTCTAGAGATTCATTTTTTTTCTTAACAAGCAAAGAGATGTTCTGAGCAACAACTGAACAGTATAGTCCATAATAAGGTTGACTGGAATGCCTGTAGCAAAACTTTCTCTCATTAATTTGAACAGTGTCTTGCAAGTGAGTTGGATTCAGATGTCACAGAGCGAATTCGTCCAAGTGAACAGTGCCTAAAATTAACATATCTTCTACAACATGGGGTTTTGGTTGCATTATAAATGCAGCTGCAAGGATTCAGTTTGCCTACACAATTAGAATCATGTGAGGGAGACTAGGAACATACCGGTTGGCCCTACCCCCTCTGCCTCACCCTGTTGTCGTGCCTCACCCTGTTGTCCCCCCCCCCAATGCATTGGAGAGTGAATGCCTACAGTGGGGAGCCTATTGTACTTGCGGAGGCTCCCAGTCCGATTTAGATCAGGCTTCTAAATCATACATAGAGCATCCAGGGATACAACAGTCTCCCCACTGCAGACATTCACCTTTAGTGCATGGGGGGGGATGAATGCCCAGATAGAGCTCTTGAGTATTCTGCCACCCGTTATATATTACAAATGTCTTGGAGAAAAAAATCAAGGGGAGGGGGTGCACCATTTTATTTATTTATTTATTTCTAAAAGAGCAGTTATGTCTAGATATTCATGATCTAGCACCAGTTAATTTCTTACACACTTGCCCACTTTGCATGAAGGAAGTGGCTGAATGGGAGTGCATACTTGATTTTTGCATAACTTCTGTAAATCCAGTGATCCTGGTGGCATCAAAATTACTCTTATGACAAGCACATCAGGTGCATGCAACTGGCACTCATATGCTCCCAAGTTTACAAGCTACTTTTTTCAAATACTAAGAAGGATCCATTTACTGACATCATCTGATATGACATATCATGATATCTGTGGCTAGGAATAAAGCCGTTAGATCATTATTCTGAATATTTTAGAATACTCTGCCTGAGGAAATTAATTTATATATATATTCCTTTTTGCTTTTATTTTATTATTTATTTATTACATTTATACCCCACCTTTTTTTTCATTATAGAAACCCAAGGTGGCTTACATATGGTTCCCAGGCAGTCTCCCATCCAGGCACTGACCAGAACTGACCCTGCTTAGCTTCAGCAGGGAGCTGGCCTTATGTGCCTGCAGACCATACCCCGGGACTCTTTTTTTAGAAAGAATGGTAAGGTCTACTTGTGCAGCAAAGCTTTTGTGGTACACAGAGTTCCCACTGTAGGTTGTTGAGTTATGATGATTGAGAATTTCCTTGTACCCCCTTCCTCCAATCTCCAACTTTGTGGATATATGCACAGAGTCTTATTTTTAAGCCACTTCTGTATCTTCTGTATCATGTGACTTTTTAATTGTAACGCAGGATATAAATGTTTTCAACAAATAATAAATGGATGTATTCTAACAGGGATAAGAACAAGCTCCAAGACATTCTGTAAGAAGCACCATGGTCTAGACTAGGTTGCAGATACAGTGGCAGCACCACACATGAGCCAGCAATTAGATTATTTGTGTAACAAAAGCATGTGGGACTAAATGATCTAGATACCACTAAGCAACCCAGTTTCAGACTTCACTGGATGTCCAGGTACAAGGTAATGCAGTCCCTGTAACAGGACTTCACTGGAATGTTAAGCCTTTATGAATTTCCACCTAGAAAATCCAGAGTTTGGAACATGTATAGACATCATGAATAGGTTGGCATAAGTCTACAAACACTGTTTCCATAATGGCTCCAGGTTATCCTCCCACACTACCCATCTGTCATGCTCAACTTACGTATTTATAGACTAATATTACCAAAATGCCATATGTCCCCAGAGTGCTCTCTGAGTTTTCAGAAAGAAAGTAACTCTGTAAAACGCTGCAAGTTCCTATTGATTGGGAAGTAGACTATATCAACAGAAAACCACCAAAGTAGTTTCATTTACCATCCTCCAAATAACATGAGTAAGAACATACTTAGGAAGCTGCCTTATACTGAATCACACTATTGGTCCATCTAGCTCAGTATTGTCCACACTGACTGGCAGTGCCTGTGTAACCCACAAATATCCCTGCATAAAATTGTATAAGTGAGCAGATCAAGGGTCCATCCATACCTAATTGCAAAATCCGCATTTTCCGTATTCTGTTGGTGGCCTTGAGATCCATACATGTCCTGTTTGTGGTCAGATTATTGCAAAAACCTGATTATCAAGCATCCATACGTGTGGGCTTTTGGAGGGGTCTAAATTTCTTAACCATTGGCCATTCCCCTAAGTCTACCCCTTTTCAGTGATAGTTCCATAATGGCCATTTGCTTTTCGTACGCTTTTTCAGAAAAGCACAGGAACGTATATATATATTTAATTCCACGCATGCAATTTGTGGATGTGCTAATGGATGGAAAGGAGGTAAGAGGCTTGGCATATGATGGAGGAACGCCCATGTACCGCCTATTGCAGGAAAGTCTGCGGCATTGCATTCAAGCGAGCAGATGTTTAGGAAACCATTCCCACAAATAATCTTTAACCCCTAATTAATAATTTGGTCTCAACACATACCTAAAAACAATCAAAGCAGGCCTATGAATAATATTGAGTTTGCTGGGCTTCCCATCCCCTCTGGAGCAACATCCTCTTCTTGAGTTGGGCTGAACTCCTGGAATCTTCTCAGAGAAGCCAGTCCACCCTGAAGGGTACCTACTAAACATGCTCCAATAGCTGGTTCTGTGAAAGAGAGGGGGAGGGTAACAGCCACATCCTATGACAGCAAACACAGGCATGCTGGATTTACCATTCTTTTTAATAATACTGATAGCCGTAATTGAAGCATGGGTTACACCTGTCCAAGATTCCAGACAGGGAATATTCCCAGCCCTACCTGGAGATGCCAGGGATTGAACCTGGGACCATCTGCGTGCAAAGCAGATACTCAACCACTGTGCTACAGCACTTTTCCTGGTGGTCTACCCCAGTTTTGAACAGGTAGCTTTTGCAAGCTAAGATGGTCAAGTGATGGATTGTAAATCTCAAAAGCACTTTTTCAAATCATCAGGCCACAGAACTGACATTTATCCATTAAACATGTCCTCAGGCCTGTATGAATAGCACGTGAACATTTTGTCTGTCTGTCATCTATCTATCTTATCTGTTATACTTAAAGCCAAAAGTATAAATTAATTTATTTACGTGTAATTGTGATTAACAAAACAGAGAGGGTTTTTTGTTTTTCTAGCAACATGTTTTGGCTTCTGCCTTCATCAGCTGCTAACAACAAATTTAGTGACGCTGTTACCAATGTGGCAGTTATAGAGCTTTGAAGACAAAATGCTCAGTGGGGCTTCATTCACAGAAGCTAAACTATGATGGTACCTGCTAATTTATTTACATAATTTATATCCCACACGAAGGTGGGACACAAAGATTTATTTTCTCAGGGCAGCCAACAGAGTAGGAAGAAAGAAAAGAAAAAAATACTACTGCTGATAATGATGATGATAAGAAATAAAGCATACAAACTAATACAGCTAATAACAGTAATATAGGGATGGAGAACCTATTTAGTCTACTCTGATTCCAAAGCAGACTCACCAGATTTGATCTGGGTGGAACATGATCTGGGTTGGATCAATGGTCCACTTTCAGCTCCGGAAGGCTGCATTACAGGTGGTTTGAAAACTGTGTGTTGCTTCTTTCCACCCACCCACATTTTTTCCTTGAAAACTTTTGAAATAGTGTATCCAGCACCCACAACCTGAATGGCTAGCGAATTGGAGCTCCTTGCTACCACATGCTTTCATGTACATAGACCAAGTCCCCCTGGAAGCAATGGGATGTGATGATGTTCCACTGTCCCAACAGTAATTTGTACAGAAAAAGCAAGGCAGTGTGGGAAGGGGAACAGTGGAAGCCGCATGAAAGCCTCAGGCCACCTTTTACATACAGTAATTCCTCAGTTAACAAAGTAGATGCATTCCTGGACATTATTTCTTTAACAGAAACTTTGGTACCAGAGGTAGGAATAACATGGAAAGAATAGGGGTAGGCTCCTACACCCGGTCTTAGATGGTGGGGGCAGCTTCAACAGGGGCTTTAAAGAGTGCCTCTCCCTCCTCCCCCTCCAAATCATATTGGATCCTTCCTTCCCCAGTCCTGGAAAAAAGCAAGAGATCTCCTTAATGCAAAGTATACACACAGGATTGTCAGTGTCACCTTAGCAAAGCCAAGGCACATGCTTATCAGTTTACTGAATCAAAGACACAGGTTGGTCAGTTTCACCTTAAAGCAAAGGCACAGGCTTGAAAGTCCATAGCAAAGCTAAGCTAGTCAGTTTCACCTTTAAAAATGCCTTCCTTCAAAGCAGCTTCATTCCTGGAGGATTAACTGAGGTATTACTGTACTTTTAAATGTGTGTGTGCGTGTGTGTGTGTGTGTGTTGAATGTATGTTTCATATGTTTTCATATGCATTTCAGGTTTTCAGACAGGTGACATTCCCAGTCCTTTATCTTGTACGTCGCCCAGAGTGGCTGGACAACCAGCCAGATGGGCGACTAATAAATTTAATAAATAAATAAAAATACCTGGAGATGCTGGAGATTGATACTGGGACTTCCTGCTGGCAAGACAGATGCTCCACCACTGAGTGACAGCCCTTCCCCAGCATGAATCAGGGGCTCAGCTGTTCCCCTGCCTTCTGCTCACTCAATTTAGTTGGCTTCCTTCCTTCAGAGTCCCATGCCTTTTACACAGCCTTGGTTTTGTGAGAAGGCTGTCATCATTAGGCACCAGCATTCTGCCAGTCCATCAATGTGTACATCTGGGCTGGTGGATGGAGTCAGGGGATGTGGACACTTAAAGCCCTTCACCCTGTAGCTCCTCCCCCATCTAAAATAAGAAGTCTCCAAATTTCCTCCTTTTGAAATGTGTCTATGTGGATGCTTGCTGTTTCCAACACCCATATGGGTATGCCCATATTAAAACAGATCCTTAGACTGGGAAATCACTTTTCTGCTGTGAATCAATTGGTACCTGCTGAGATCTGAAATTGAGTTCCTTGGATCCAGCAATGATGGTGCCACAGCTTGGAACTAAGCTATAATAGCTGATAATGCTCGGCAGCAACTCCACTCACAGCCATTCTCCAAATGCTAGCAATGAAAAGTCTATTATAAATCAATGCATCCAGAGGCAGAAGCATACAACCATTAGGAATTAGAAGAGAAGTATCCTTTCAAGACTACTTTGAATTACAAGCTAGCAGCTGCTCTTCAACAGGTCCAGAGCTGGGCAGACAACACTTCAGTAGCTCTGAGCCAGTTTTTCTTAGATATCCCAGGAGGACTTCAGGGGCACCAAAGGAAGACGTCACATAGAGAAATGAAACTAAGACCTTAATACAGAGAGTACATTTTCATTCCTTTAGTACTTCATTTAGAACATGACATTCTGCTTCTATGAATTGCCCCTTGGGCATATTTTATGTAGAGACTTCTTTTTTCTTTTCTTTTTATGTGAATGGAGGAACAACTTTATTGAACAGTAGGGAGTATTGGCTTCTGATACTCCATCTAGGGACAATATCACTTCAATCTGCATTGACAACAAAAATGGATATTTATCAGACTTTTCAGGGACAAAGCATGGAACTAAATCCCTCCCCTTCCTCTGCAATGTCAACTTTCAGAGGAAAGATAAGAAATCTCTGTATTAGACAGTAGACAGTCTATTATTATCAGTGGAGGCTGATCCAATAGGGCAAGTGGGGCCACTGCCCCACCAATCTCAGTCTGTCCTCACCCAGCCCCCACCTATCTGCTTTCTTCATTACAACTGGTTCAGGGGATGGCAACATTACCTGTCAACTTCCTCTTCCTTAATCTCAGTGTTGCCCTTATAGTGCTGCCCCACTAGTCTCAATGGGCACCAGAAACCACTTTATTTATTTATTTATTTATTTATTTTCATTATCATTATCATTATCATTATCATTAGTAGTAGTAGTAGTAGTAGTAGTAGTAGTAGTAGTAGTAGTAGTAAGATTTCTTGCTCACCATTTACCATAAAATCCTAGGCCAGGTTACTCTGTAAAAGATATAATATTAAAATCAGCTAAAACAGTTTGCAGTAAAAAAAAAGGTGGATCATAAACAGATATCTTTTTGATGCATCGCTCCTGGGATATTTATTATACAATTTCTTATCCCTTCATCAGCTGAGTCCAAGCTGGACTATAGACAGTACAGGACTTTGAACTCAGCCTCCTGAATTTCCCAAATAAACCCATTAGGTCTCTTCTTGCCTTGGTAGACTCCAGGATGTTGAACTTGCAGACATTAACCTTCCTTCTACCCTCCAGCCACCCAGCTCCCTGATTCTCTTCCCTTTGAATCTCATGTATCAAGCCACACAGTGATAGCACCAATGGCATTTATACCCCGAAAGGCTACTGCAGATTCCAAGGGCCAGCATAGTCTTTCTTCCTAGTGTGCTAGAAAAGGAAAGGAAGGAGAGATCCAAAGTCACCCTTTCCTCTTCTCCTAGCAAGGATGCTGCTATTGTTGCTCCTGCCATGCTTTAAAGGAAGTGGAGGAGGCTTTAGCTTACCCATCACTAGTTTAGTATTAATTAGGTAGCACTCTCACACTATTATTAGTTTGGTTTCTGGTTCCTGTCATCACCAGGCTGGGCTAGCCCCACACCCAACATCCACCTGAACAGGGTCCCATTTGCATGAGCTTATGAACAGAGGTCTACATAACTAAGGCCTCCAATTGCACAAGTGTTCTGATTGTGTGGATCCCTTATGCATGAGTCAACTATGTGGATGTTGGGGGAAATGCTTGTGGGTTTCCCATAGGCATCTATGTTGTAAACCTCTTTGATGTTTTTAAATGAAAAATTGGCATACAGATATATTTATCCATAAATAAAATAAATAGGTATCTGGTTAGCCACTGTGGGAACAGGATGCTGGACTAGATGGGCCTTTGGTTTGATCCAGGAGGGTTCTTCTTATCACAGAACTAGCCTGGCCATGTGATGTGAGGAGGGCCAGCTGTGGGTTCTTGTCCTTGTTCTGCATATGGCTGTCCTCCACATGAATAATACACCCACCAGTAATGCACCCATCTGGAGTACTATACTGGTTGGAGCCTTTGCTTATGTCAAGCAACAGTGAAAGTAAAGTGTGAGATGTTGTCAAAAGCTGACTTGTGTGAAGGTCAGAGTAGAAACGTTTCTTGCTGATGTGTAAACTTTCTGTTTGCAGGGAAGTTTAAAAAACCAGAAACTAAACAGGGGGGAGCTTTCTAACATGATGCCCCTCACCTGTAGCCAGAGGTGATGCAGTCCCATTCTACTACATGGGTAGACCCAACTGATAGCACCTCTCCTGCCCGTGCTGGTGAAGCAATTCAGGTAGACAAATATTTGCTGGTATGCTCATAGATCTTTGGAATGACACTATAGAGATGTTGGCTATTCTGGTCATCTAATCATGAATTTTAAGTCAAACAAAAGAGTGCAAAGAATGAAAGCATGTGGGGTGGGAAATCAAGGCACTCCCAGACAAAGAAGCAATGTATCTATGCAGACATTCACAAAATTGCTGTCAGAATATTTTTCCCATCCATAATTCTAATTAGACTCCTCAGGGCATTTTCAATCACTTGAAGTTAGATTTGCAACATCAGAAACTTTGTGTGGCTTCCAGGATTGTTCCCTTATGATTCTAATGTTTCAAAACTAATGATCATTAGATCCAATATGCTCTCAAAACTACGATCTTATTTTAACGTACTTGGCCCACTTCCTAGGATTATTAATATGCTGAATCTCATGGCTCATATTTTCAATATTCTTAGCAAAAGAAGAAATATTGTGCATTCTCGCTGCAGTTTACACACTAAAGGGGAGGGGGAAAGAAACACAGGTAGCCCAATTCATTGAATCCACAAGTTTAAGCAGTTCCTGGTTTGGTCCTGCTGCCCCAGTAAGGGGAACCCACTGTCAAAAATCTGCAGTCTATAGTTATTATTAAAATGTTGCATTGCAGTAAGATGAGTCCTAAGGCGGTATTCATTATGTTTTTCTATCATGCCCAGCCTACATGCACAACTCAGTGGAATGCTGGGGTCTGACTTGGCTTAACCTGGATTAAAAGTAGGGATGAATGGAAGAGAGCCGTCCCATTCCAAATTGTTCTGACAGCTTGATAGTTCTGCCCAGGTTTAATTCCAGTTCGAACTTCAGATTCTGCTTAGCAACCACAGCATTACAGTTCCTGCTGTTATTACTGCTGCTACTGGGAATCCACAGCAAAATGTTGCAAAATATCCCCAGCCCCTAACAGGAGTGCTACCTGAAAGGTTCTAGCCAGCATGTAACAGGAATTCTGCATTACAATTCTGGGCTTGGTGGTGGTGTTAATATTGCATATGCACTGCAGATATGACCAAACAGTTTCTCAGCCTCTGTCTCCTGTCATAATGGAAGCAAATAAATGACTTCACCTACCTTCCCACCATCCCAATATTATCTGTCTTTCTACATCATTGTGCAATCTCTTTATTTAACAAGTAGCCCCAGCGCCCTACCTGTGGGATGCTTTCCCCTTCCAGGGCAACTGGCACCAATGTTGCTATCATTTTGGTATCAGGTTAAGACCTGATTTGCCTATTTGTCGTTGTTGTTGTTATGTGCCTTCAAGTCCATTACGACTTATGGCGACCCTATGAATTAGTGACCTCCAAGAGCATCTGTAATGAACCACCCTGTTCAGATCTTGTAAGTTCAAGTCTGTGGCTTCCTTTATGGAAGTGCCTATTTGCCTAGGCACTTTAAATTTTGTAGGCGGATTAGTCTTTTATTTGCCCTGCTGTTCTTAGCTGCTGTATTTGTGTGATTGATGGTGTGTTTAAGAATGTATTGTTGCTTTATGATTTGGCTAGTTGGTTTTATTTTGTGTTCTGCACCCCACTGTGGTATCTGTACCGATGAAGGGCAGGTTACAAATATTTTAAATAAATAACCCACATTTTCTTCAGATCGACTCAGTTCCCTTTGGGCACTCAGAAAGTGATTGCCCTACACATGAGTAGCATGCCAAAATGGCTAGTAGTTTTCTGTATTTCCAATGCACTTCCAGAATATAATCTGTCTCGGGGGGGGGGGCTTTACAGTTAAATCAGGAACTTGGACCTGCTTCTTTTCTCGATAGCAATAGCTGTTAAAACTGTTCTTTCTGAATGTTTCAAAAATCAAGGCAGTAGATCTACGGAAACCCACTTCAGAATGATGATTGAAACTGATATTCTGGCTTTGGAGGTGAGCCAGGTAGTGACCCAAGGTAGGGTCTTTTCAGTTGTGCTGCCTCAACCTTGGAATGGTTTACCTGGAGCCGAGTCCTTTTAAGATAATTTTATTCAACCAGCACTTTTTAGATTTTGGACAGAGCAATCTGAATGATGCAGAAGAGAGAGAATCCATGCTGGAGGAACTGACAAATCCCCAACACTCCTGGGTTCATGCTGGCAGGGTCAAAGTTGTGGATATGCCCCCAGAATGGTTCCTATGGTCTCTTACCACCATCAGAACACTGGTTGTGGTAGGGAGTCCTAACATATTGGTTCAGCCATTGGATAAACATGAAGAAGTCATTGTGGCCTGCATTCATTTCCAATGGGTCTGGATTATGGTGTAATGTGTGAAAAGCTCCAGCTTTTTATTTTTTAAAAAAATATTAAAATTGTATGAAAACTAAAGAGGATTCAGGGCTGTGTGACAACTGTGGCAAAAATTGCACAGTGACTGCATTGAATCAATTCTTTGTGAAAAGCCTGGAAAATGCGTTTCCATAAATTACCTTAAGAATATTCAGTTGCATCAAGTAGACATACATTTAGTAAATTGAAACTGGTACTGCACTGGTGATGGGTAACCTTTGCAGCACTAAGTTAGGAAGAAAATTAAGCATCTCTGCTGCCGCCACCCCTCCAGCTGACAAGGCAGGGATGGTGAACCTGTGGCTATCTGGATGTTGCTAGACTACAACTCCCTGACCATTGGTCAGGCTGGCTAAGGCTGATGGGAATTGGAGCCCAACAACAACTGGAGTTTCACAGGTCCACCATTCCTGTGATAAGGGCTGATAGAGGTATGTGGGCTTTGTGGGCTTCCTTTGCTTCTGTGCCTACTGGATGATTGGAGTCCCAGGAAAGGCCAGGTGGCCCAGGGCAGGAACATTTACTGGATGCTGTGGGCCAGATTAAATTTGGCCACAAGGTAGATCAAGCCTGCAGGGTGGGGTTCTCAATTCCAGTGGTAAGCAATTACTTAAGATTTACCACAGGGCCTTGTTATGCTCTCAGTGGAGTATAAGCTTGCTTGGCAAATCTCTTTTGACACTTTAAATGATAGGTTCACTGAAAAGAAAACAAGGAAAAAGTAATTCAATTAGGCTACTTGTTTAAATATACAATGATTCATTAATTATTGTAATAAATAATGTTTTTATTTGAATTATGTGAGTGTTAAATAATTTCTTTTCTAAATGTTAGTGGTTGTAAATATTTATAGACACTATCATGTTTTGTATTTCCTTAAGAATGTAAAATATTCCTTTGTATTCCAGTAACATATGTTAGATAAAATGGATAAATATATTAATAACCATCAATCCAGATTCATTAGATAGGCAAAGGTTTGCCTATCCAATGAATAGGTATTGGTGGTTACTAATGCATCTATCATAATTAAATTATATATATATATATATATACACACATTTATACATACATACATATACATACACAGAGAGAGAGAAATTTCATGTACTCATACACTATGTTACCTATGCTAGCATGGTTTTTTTTGGGGGGGGGAGTGGACAGAGAAGAGGAAGACCCCAAGACTATGTGTTGCCCCAGGGCCTAATTTCCTTTTTGCAGACCTGGGCTGTGGTGATGATAGTGGAGATTTCTGCACAACATCAACAGATGGACCTCCTTCTCCAATGGTGCAGCTTCCTCTCTGCCTATGGAGAGGGAGGCCTGCCCTATCCTGTGTTTGTCCTGGCTTTGGGACACATTCCCAGGAATCATAGAATTCTGCCCTAAATGTTAAGCTACCTATTTTAACCCAGTACTGAAATGTTTCTGAATGTATTGCTGTTTTTTGTTTCAATCTTATTCTTTTTAAATTATTGCTGGCCACTCTAAGAGGCTTCAAAGCTGAAGAGGGGGATACAGATTAGACAAATAAAATAATAAATGAATACTATTTCAGAACCATTTGGGAAACTGAGGTCTTTTCCAGTTTATTGAAATTATTTCCAAATTGGCCTGGGGGAAATCTGCCCATCTCTTGTGATGTTGCATTGGCTGATTAGCACATACAATCCTAAGTGCTTACTTCATAGCGAAGCAAGTTCTAGGGCATCCCTACATGCCTGGCTGGACTCATGATATGCTGGAAGTATGTAAACCATTGCTTTGAAAATGGTTGCTTTATTTATTTATTTAGAAAAAGTAATGAACCATTGAATTTTAAAAAATCTGTAAGCAACTTACATTAAACAATATAAAACTATTATCAGTAATAGATATATAAAATCAACACATATTAAAATATATGAGGGGAGAGAGACTCCATTTGTCATCAGGGGATGGCTATTTCCATCTTCCTTGTCCAACCCTCCAGCCCTGGGAGCCTTCAAATGGGAACTTCTTCCAGAAGACTTTCTGGCCCTTTTGGTTGAGGCATAAGGGTCAATGGGATAGAAGAGATTTTTGTATCAGCTTGGGGGTTAGTTTTCAATATTTTTGCTTTAATGTTATTGTTGAGCTTTATGGTCATTTACACAGATGTATTTTAACTTTTTTTTAGTGTTGTAGCGATTATACTTTTGATTCTGTATTGTAGTGCTACAGGATTATACTGCTTGTTGTCTGTGTGAACCACTTGGAGCACATATGTATCTGTGGAAAATGCAATATATAAATAAATTGAACAAATAAATAAATAAATAATATATTAAAACCAAGCATACATAAATAAGTTATGTCTGGATAGATTTGCTGCAATAAAATGTGTTTAGCAAGCATCTAAAACAGTATAGTGAGGGTGTCAGCCTAAAGTTAATAGGCAGGGAGTTCCAAAGCATAGGTGCTGCCACACTAAAATTCCAACTCCTCACAGGTGCAGAATGAACATTACATTAGATTGAAGGGGTTTAGTAGGCACATATAGGGCAAGGTGATCCTTCGAGTAAACTAGTTCCAGATTGTTAGTTAAAAGATGAACGTTTGTCTCCTACTCAGGTCCCTGTAAAAAGGGGGGAAAGAAAAAGAAAATAGGCTTGTAACTATGGCACGGCATTTTTCCTTTTTTAAAAAGTGACAACATTTTATACATAGGATAGCTTAAAGTAGTGAGAATGTGTTGACAATTCTATAACAGTAGTCAAATTCATTTGTATTTTGTCACAACTCGCTGCAATCTGTTAAGGACAGATAGACAACAGAGAAACAGTGAAATCAACATAAAGTAAAGAACAAAAGTTCTCTGAATGCTAAGTTAAACAAAATGAAAAGTGTAACAAATAAAATAAAGAAAAAGAGATAAAATTCAAGGAGAATTTGGAAGTTACTACATGTCCAAAATACCTGAGACATTTTGAGAGAAGCTGGAACATTCAATCGCACTTTAATAATTCTCAGGAGGGGAGTTGTCATTAAGCCGTCACTAACTTCAATTAGAAACTAATTTGGGCTGAACCATTTCATTGCTCTACTTGGGGATGGAAAAATGGGGAGAGTTAGGAAAAATAGTTGAAACTTTTTTTTAAAAAGTAGTCAAACTGTTAAATGCATGCTCTCGCTCTTTCTGCTTTTTCCCCACAGAAGGTGACAGCACCTTCTGATAGCAATCAATGCTGTTGCTCTCTGGGAAATAAAAATGGTGACCAGCAGCTGTGTGTGCATGAGAGCTTTTAACATCTAGACTATTTTGAAAAAGAAAAAGAAAGAAAAATGCAAGCACTCCTTCAAAATGTTTTAACTATTTCTCCCCACTCCCCAAACCTTCCCATTCATTTCAGTAGCCATTTCAGCTGCCTAAATGGTGTTGTTTTGGGGATAAAATGATTTTATCTGCCCTGACTGATGACCTCTATCAGAAAAGACAGGGGGAGAGTGACTCAGTGGCTTTTGACACCATTTACCATTGTGTCCTTCTGAAACAACTCAGAGGAATGGGAACTGGAAGCACCGTATTACCATTGTTTTGCTCCTACCTTCAGGACCTTCATCACCAGAAAACAGTACGAGGACATTGCTGCTCAGCCCTGTGGCTTTCGAGTTGTGCGATCCCACAAAGGTCTATTCTTTCCCCAGTGCTATTTAACAAGTATATGAAACCACTGGGAGCTATCATCTGGGAAAATGGAGCACAGTGTCCTCAATATGTTGATAGCATGCACCTTTATCTCTCCATTTCATCAGATTTAAGAGAGGCTGTGAAAGTCTGGAAGCAGTGACGGACTGGATGGGGAGGCAATAAACTGAGGCTGAATTCTGAGAAGGCAGAAGTGCTAGGGGTGGGTGGTTCCTGTGTCTGGAAATTAGGCAAACAACCTGTTCTGGGAAGACTGCACTCCCCCTGAGGCAACAGGTTTATAGTCAGTGATATGCTTTACTTGATTGAATTAGTTTTCTGGTTCTCAGAGTTATTGCTTTCATAAAACTGAACACTGGCAATTGTTCAAAGCACTTTTCATGCACTTAAGTCATTGAATTATGCATTGTATTGCAGGCAGAGGGGCTGAGAGACAGTGGCTTGCCTAACGCCACCTAGTGAGTTCATGGCAGAGGAAAGAATTGAACCAGGAACGTCTTCATTCATTGCTCAATCTACTAGCCACTAGGGATAGAAGAACCTGTTGATTTGGTTTTCTTCATTTCTAATTTTTCCAGTCCTCAAGACAGTTCTCCAAAGTTCTGCAGCAATGTGCAATTTGTTTTTTAAAAAAATCCTCATGGAAATTATTCAGCATTTTAGTGTGAATTTCTCCTAATATGCACATTTTTGTATAGTTTGGACTAATTTACACATTTTTGCAAGCAATTTCTCTTAATATAATGCATTTTTGTATGTTATTTTCACTTATATATTCATTTTAGGCACATTTCCCCTAATCTGTGCATTTTTGTAAACAATGGTTGATTGGTGAGCTACACCACAAAATTCAGATGTGTGAATTTTCAGATGACTGTTTTTCAGTTCTCTTACTGTTTTAGAGAATAAAACTTTATATTGTTTTAGAAAGTGTGAATTTGATGTATTTGGTTTTACATGCAAACTTAATTTAATTTCTCCCCCATCACTATTAGCTACTATATTATACCAGCCTTCCTTTGAAAACCATCTTTACTAATTTAAAAAATTCTGGTCCCCAGTTCCTAGAGATCAGTTTAATAGTTGAAAAAAGGTAATAAAAATATTGAGGACATGTCAAGGGAATATATATATCCAGGTATGTTTATAATTTATTCACAAAAGTTGGGGGGGTGGATCATATACATAATCCAGCCAAAATTAAACAAATCAACATACACACACAACTCTCCCACTAAAATTAAAAAGAGTTCAGTAACTCACTTAGCTCAGACATACTTATTTTCCCCCCACTGAATAACTTTGTACTGCAAGAGAATGGTGTTCCTGCTTTGAGGGGGCGTGTTTGCCCTCACCCATATTGAATAGAAGGCTCGGGAAGGTTCCCGAAGAAAGCAAAGGGGGGTCAGGTGGTATTTTAGGGCCAATTAGGAGACAAGGATCAGCGGGTATATAAGACCACTCCTCCCTGGAAGACCTGCCTTTTTTGCCTTGCGGCACCTGCCCTCCCTCCGTTGTCAATATGGGCTTTGCTAGTCGCCAATGGGGCTGAGTAGGATTCTTTTGGGGGGGATCCTGATTTCAGAATCCCTTTGGTTTCACCTACTCCATACTGCTTGGTTTGATTTGACTGGCTTTCTGGGAGTGGTTCAGGTTGTTCTGCTTGGGCTGGTGTGGAATTCAGACGGGTGAGGTATTTGGGAAAAAAGTAAGGAGGCTGAGGCATTTTGGTAAAGGGCACTCCCTAGGGAACCATTAGTGCTTAATGTCTGGTGCGGATCTGGGGAGTGCCCTAGTGGGACCGGCTTGCACATCGTGGTGAATGCCTATACAGTGGGACCAGGATGTGGAAGTTGGAACCACATACCTGACTCCAATAGCAAGGAGGGATGGCTTTTCCCACATCGTTGGTGGGGAGTTACAGTCCAAGGTGACTGACCTGATTTAAGATTGAGGGAGAATTCCCTACTAGTTAGTCTGCACCTCACCTGCCCGAAGGAGTTAAATTGGATTAATTTGATTGAATTGGATTTTGGCTTAATATTTGTTATATTTTAATAAATATAACATTATACCATATCTGTGTCCCGAGTCTTCTTTGGTGTGGTGGCAAATAGTATCAAGATGGTTTCCCTTACCAACATGTCCTCCTACACATTCTTAAAACATGCATTTTAGTGTATTGAGTAGTCCTAGGGTCCAGCCTGAAGGCACATGAAGTTAAGCAGGTCTGGATCTGGTCAACTCAACTGCATCCTAAAATACAGCTCTGCTCGAAATAACAATTCTTTCTGGCGAATGGATTTTTTAAAATTGTCCTTCCAATAACTCTGTGAGGTAGCTTAGGTTAGGATGAGAGATGATTAGTCCAAGATCACCAAGTGAGGTTTATAGCTGAACAGAGATTTGAATCCAGGCCTCCTCAGTCCAACCCCCTTCCACTACACCATTCTGACAGTGTGAATATAAAAGCTATGTGATGGATGAGAGAAAAGAGCTCAGAATTCACTGTAAAATTAAATGCCAGTAGTGATTTCTGGCTGATGAACTTAAACCATCATTAAAACAATGCAGTATTCATGAGACACTCCACATTAGTACTGTAGAAAAGCTTGAATGGCATATGATTGCATGAAACCTGACCCTCCCTTGGCCCAAATTATATACCTAAGGGAGCAGCTCAAGGGATTGAGAAAGTAATGATGTTTTTAAGCTGCATTTAACAGCCCTAGAAACAGAACAGCGTGTAGTTGCAGAAATAGAGGAAACTAGAGAACATTCATTTGAGGGGGGAAAGGGGAAAAGAATCCATTGCCTCTTCTATATAAGGCCTCATTAACAAGAAGCTGGCTGACCTATGCGGTGACCGTGACTTTTTGCCATAATCAGCTCAAAAAGTTAATTTGCTACATTTGCATGTGATCCCTCCTCTCATCCCAATATTTTAACTCAGTTTTTTCACATATTCATATGCTATTTTGGGAATAGTTTTAACAGGCATATAATTTCAGCTCCCTTCTGTACAGCAGCATTAGGGAGTAAGAGAACACTGCAATAATACACTTATTTTGAAAGGCAGGTGTCTGATGCAGTAAACATATTTCTTAGCTGTGGCCCAGAATTTTTTTAAAAAAACAATCTTAGAAGACAGAAGAGCAGGAGGAATAAGAATGTTATTTACATTTACAATGTTCCCATGTCATCTTTTCATTGGACATTTGTGGCGGCATTATTATTCTGTTCAGTGCATCCAGAGCATTCATACTGGAAATATCAGTCTTATTAATGGATGTCCAACAAAATATCACAGCTCCTGGCATGGTGAATTCAGTGTCAACTTAAGTGCTGTAATATCACTGCTAGAGTCTAACAACAAAAAATATGGTTGCAGGCGATTGTACAATATTTTCTCTACTACATGTAAGAGTCATCGTCAACACTTCATCTAGAGTGAATTTTACAGTGAATTTCAGGAAGAACATCAGAGGTATTGTTGGCCAAACTAAAATAATTTCATAAATCTTTCATGGTGCGGGGAATCATCATATCCCTAGACTGACATCGGGATGTGCCTAAAGTTCAGTTTGAAGCAGAGCTGGAGGCCCTTCCTTGGGAAAACAAATCTGGGATATTTAGAGAGAAATTAGAAGGCATATGTGCTGCTAAGATTAAAGATTGCAGCCTTTCTTGGATAACACTGGTTGAATAAAACTGACCATGGGGGGAGGGGAGAGTAGAGGGAAAGAGTAAGGAGGAGAGGGGGAAGGAAGGGATTGAAAGGGGAGAGGGAGGAATGAAGGAAGGGTGAGGGAAGGGGCAAAAGGAAAGTGATGGGAGGGAGTAGAATGGGAGAGCAGGTTTGATCATTTGCATGCTTATTGAGTTCAATGGGATTTACTCCCATGCAATCATGCTTGAAAATGAAATGGACTGCCTTTAAGTCGATTCTGACTTATGGCGACCCTATGAATGGATTTTCATGGTAAGCAGTGTTAGGAATAAATTTATTTCTGACCCCAAAAGGTTGCCCAGGGTTGTCAAGAGTGGTTTAAAGGAACCTATATTTCTGTCAGAACCAATGTTGCAAAGACTTCTGGAACCTAGAGAAATACAACTCAAAGTTCAGTTTCTTCTCTCATGAGAAAAACTCTCAAAGGCGCCTCTCAGACCATAAACATCTCTGTAAAAAAACGAGATAAAATGTTTCCCTTCTGATGTTATTATTTCACTCTGTCCTAAAGTACTTTACACATCCTGCACATTATAGCTAAAAGCACGAAAGAACAAGTGTTCCCAAATACTTTGCTAGAATGTATCCGTAGTTGACGTCATACTGCTGACACAAGCACACTAAAGCCTCATGTTTATCTTTCACCAAGTGTCGATCTAACTCTAGATACTCGCTTTCCTCAGTTCTTATCTCGCATTACGCCTTTTTAGATTGGCAGGTGTACAAGTTCTTTGTCAATCTCTTGCTTTTTATGGATTATGAGTAAAATAACAAAAGATATGAAGATGCGCTTGCTTAGCTAAGTAATATTGTATTCCCTTCTTGTTATGATTTTTGCAATAATACCTTGTTTTGCTTATGAAACCCTATATAAGGATGCTTCAACTTAATAAACTTGTTCTCTCTCCTGACAGATTGTTGTCTGTGTGGTTAGAGATCCCTTTCTTGATCAAGCAAGTAAATGTGTGTGTCTATTTTGTGTCTATTGTATGTCTATTTTCTGTTTATTTGATATCTGGCTGGACCACTGAAACAGGTAAATTAAATTATCAAGCTTGCACCCCTATTCAGGGGGGGCGCTTAGATTTCTTCCTAACACAGTATTCAGAGGGGGGTTACCATTGCCTTCCTCTGAGGCTGTATGACTAGCCCAAGGTCACCCAGTGAGCTTCATGGCTGTGTGGGGATTTGAACCCTGGTCTCCCAGGTCATAGTCCTGGGATAGGTAAAACTGACCATGGGGGAGGATGAGGAGGAAGGAGGGGATTGGAAGGGGAGGGGGAGGAGAAGGGAGGAGTGAAGGAAGGGGTTGAAGGAAGGAAGGAGCAAGAGGGAAGGGATAGGAAGGAGGAGGAGAGGGCAAGTTTGACCATTTGCATGCTTTTTGAGTTCAGTGGGATTTACTTCTGTACAATGATGGTTAGGATAGGTGAAACTGACCTGGGGAGGGTCAGGGAGGGCAGAAAGAGAGCAGGAATGGGAGGGGGAGGGAAGAAGGGGGAGGGGAGGAGATTGGATGGGTGGGCACTGGGCAGAGGGGAAGCCCCTTTCCTTTCCAAAAGGAAAACATTATGGACAGTATCATTGTTTTTCAAGGCATCCCCCGCCTTTTTATTCTACAGCAGGCACATATAGTCCCCCACCCAAATTTAAACCAAAACTGTCCCTGGCCACATCCACACCAGACCTTTATTTCACTTTACACAGTCATGGCTTCTCCCAAACAATCCTGGCAAGTGTAGTTATTTGAAGGGTGCTGAGAGTTGGTAGGAGACGCCCTGTTCCCCTCACAGAACTTCAAACAGATTGGCTGACTGTTCAACCACTCTGACCCCTGGGCTCTGTCAGAGGAATAGGAGTCTCCTCTCAGCACCCTTCACAAGCTACACTTCCCAGGATTCTTTGGAGGAAACCATGACTGTCTCAAGTGAAATAAAATATGGTGTGGGTGTGGCCCCCTGATTAGGCAAGCTAAGCAGCCGTGAGTCTGGCTTTTAGAACGCTGATAGTTGGTTCTTACTGAGCATGCCCGACATTATAATTGAGTTCAATGTTAAATTTCTTAAATTATTTAAAAATCAACCAGGCTTTTTTTAAAAAAACCTTTAAACAGCAGAAGATGAAGATCAGGGTATGGGGCAAGGTCAGTAATAGGATTACAGATACTCTGTGAATATGGCTGATTTTTAATTAATTTCAACAGATTATGAGAACTCTGACAGAACAAAAACTCCAAAAGTGGTCTGGTTTTTTCCTCTCTCTTTTTACACTTTGAACTCTCAATTCTCCCTGACTGTTTTGTGTATTGCCATGACAATTTAGAGGGTTGTTAAGGAAGCGTTTCTGACTTCAGGACTCTAAGGTTTGTAAGGTTTTGTTTTGAAATGAATTTATGGGAAGCATCAAAATGGCATGGGGGATATTTTTGATTTAACATTTCAGAATGCAAAAAATCCATGCTGACTACAGTATATAGCCACTCTTGTGGCTGTATAATTCCAGGCTGCGTCTGTGCTTTTCTCAAAGCTTTTTTTTTTTAAAGATGCCTGTAAAGATGTTTTGTTTTAATATGTTTTAATGTTTGTTTTTATGATATTTTATTGGTGTTTTTAGTGTTTTTGTTTGCCGCCCTTGACTCCTACTGGAAGGGCAGGATATACATTTAATAATAAATAAATAAAATAAATAAACTCTCAGACCCCTTAACCAATGACACTTCACAGGTTTCTTTGGGGGAAGCCATGACTTTTTCAAGTAGTATGATACTGCTTTAATTGTATAATGCAGTTATGACCTGAGAAGAGATTTACATGTGGACGCACCATGGTAAATCAATCACTTGGGAAGCTAAGTCATTATTATGTACTGTACCATTTAACAGTGTAGAAAATTTTATTGTCTATATTTGTAATGAGATGTGGGAAATGTAGTATCAAGTTATCTGCAGCCGTCACATAGCATAAAAGCTATGCCAGGATAAAGAAAAACAGGGGGATCAGCATGGTATAGGATCCTTGACACCATGCTCTAGGTCCTTCTATAGGTTGCTAGGGGCTGATTAGAGTTGGAGTCCAGCAGTATCTGGAAGGCCACCACTTCCCCTCAGTCTCAGGTCTCAATCTGTCTTTCACCAGGGCAAGGCCACAATTGCTTAGACTGAGCATTGCAATCTGGGCCTTCGAAAGCTGTATCCCCATACTCACAGCCACAGTCCTTTGCCTGAGTTACAGATGCTGGGAAACGCATGGTATAATGATTGTTCTTTATGCTTTGTCTTTCAGTTTCAGGTGCCTTGCTCACTCCCTTGCTCTGCCCTCTACCAATTCAAGGGCAAACCAAGGCCATACTTTCTGCCACTGTCTGAGGCATAGCACTTCCACCTGAAATCCGAAATTATGGCAGGATGAAGCCCTGAGTGACTAGAAGCAAGAAAGCTGGTATCGATAGAATCGAAAGGAAACCCCTCTCTTGGGCTTTAGATGTTTCTAAATGGCATTTTAGCGATTATCACTTGGGAGGTATTTTCAGTCATACAGATTAAAATCAATAAAGAAAGCAGAATCAAAACTAGAAATATGGCTTCAGAAGAAGAACATTCTTTAAACATTGATAAAATGTCACCACCAATTAAAATCAATGACAGGTTTTTAACAAAGTTACAGTGACCTTATCTCTAATTGCTGTAGGAGGAAAAGAAACACCCCCAAACCTATATAGACACCATTTTCAAAGTCACTAATAAAAGAACAAGTTAAGTTAATGGTTGTGTGACAATCTAGAGAGGTTATTTTTCTTCAGAGGAAAACATACAATTTAGGGGTGTTGAGACTGCAAATGATGTTCCAAAAATAATCAGTGAGGAGATAGAAAAAGAATTTGTTCTGCCAGTGGAGCAGCTCTCTGCGCACCAGCCCTACAGGGTTGGCCAAGAAGTGAATCAAAACCCACATTAGTCATAGCTGCTGCATCCTTTGAAATGCTTTTTTAAAAAAAGCATGTATTTGACAATGCTTCCAGTTCAATGTAGAAAAAATGAAATCAATTAAGAAATGAATTATATTTTAAAAAGTTGTTTATAGTACAGGGGTAACTGGTGAAAAGGGTGGTTATATTTCCCCTCCTTGAAAAGTACTTAGAACTGAAGGAGGAAGTTGGAAGACTGTCATTCTTCCCACTTCCTCTTTCAGCTCCATCTACTTCCCCAGGCTCAGATCAGTAGGTGAGCTGCTGATACAAGCTTTGAAAAGCACATAGGGCTGAAAGAGGAACTGGGAAGAATGGCACTCTTCTCCTCCTGGCTCTTTCAACTCTTTTTTTTTTTTTACAATAATTTTATTCAAATTTTCATAAAACATACAAAACAAAATCATAAAACATTCAAAGACAAAAAACAAAACAAAACAAAAATAATTAAACAAAAAAAATAAAATATTGACTTCCCATTTGTCACATATCAAATCAGTTATAGGTCTACAATATATAACAATCCTGTCTCTTAAATCATATTATAAAATCACTTTCCTCCAGTAGTTATCTTAATTAATCATCAAATCTCATAAACATTACTTTATTCTTTCCACAAAAAGTCAAAGAGAGGTTTCAATTCTTTAAGAAATATATCTATCAATTTTTCTCCAAATAAACATGTCGATTAATCCATCTCGTTAATAATTATAATAATTTTATTGTCATAACCATAGTCCAAATAAACATATCGATTAATCCATCTCATCAAAATCTGTTAGGTTCAATAATTTTAATAGCCATTATTCCATTATCCCTATTAGTTCCATCTTCCATCTTCAATAGTCCTGTTAAGTCCAGTAATTTCAGTGTCCAATCTTCCATTATCAGTATTCCATAATAATCTTGCTGTCATATCCATAGTCATATAATAAGAGTCTGATGGGAATTTCCTCTATCCCAAATATTTTCTTGCCATCCATTCTGAATAAGTTGCTGAAATACTGTTGTAAAGTCATATCTCTGTTCTTCTTTTTTACAAAATGCAGTGGCTCATCTCTTGAGAGTTTTTCCATTGTCACATGGCTGCAGTTAATTCCATAGATTTTCTCTATATCAAACTCCATCACGTCATTCCAGTCCAAAAGATTATCCAAGCCATTGATAACTTTATCTCTAATATCTTCATTAATTTCTTCAGAGATAACGTTAAATTCCAAACAGTAGATTTTATTTCTAAAATCCATAAACTCCAGATCTTTTTCCAATTCCACATTTGTTCCAATCTCCAGGGCTTGTATCTTCCCTTTATTTTTTCTTTTCTCATCTCTGATCTCATTCTCCTCTCTCACAGGATCCCCTATTTCTTTAAGCTCCTGCATCATTTTGCTCAGTTCAATTTTCAGCTCCTTACTACCCTGTCGCAGGGTTTGTTTCGTTATCTCAATCTCATCCATTATTTTCTGAAACATAGTTACTTCCAGATTCTCAGCCACTTTCTTGATTGCCATTTTTAAAACCACGAAAACAAAGCAAAACAAAAATAAAGAAGAACCACTTCTTATTTCAGCAACAATTGGGTTAATATTCCAGGCTTGATGACATCACAGTATAAACAGAGCAGCCTGCCTTATCTCTCTATGTTCAAGAATGCAAAACAAATTTAGTTCCCAGCATCAAAACAGTTAGTGGCGTCGTGAAGAAGCAGATTCGTCAAAATAAAATAGACCAAAAAGAGAATAGTCCGAGACAATATAATATTCCTCGGAATAGAAATCAGGAATAGAAATCCCTCTTCTGTTTATATCTTTAGAATGCACTTCCAGGACAGCTTTTTGCGACAGAAACAGAGATAAGCTGTTAATTTCATGAATAACAGAGAAGAGTTATAGCTCCCCCAGAAGTTGTCCAAAGCCGATCAATCTGACAAATCTCCTTTTGCTGCAACAATTTAAACCAAGTAAAAAAAATAATAGAAAGAAGGGTGCTTGCCTGTTAGTCCGTTCTCTCTTTAAAGAAAAGATAAACGTATCGCTTAAACAGATAGAGCTTGTTCGGAAGTCCGTCCGGCATTGTTGGCTGGACCTTATCTCATAAATTAATGAAATCCAGTCCTCCCAACAAAAACAGGCTTTTGAGGTTGATCTCTACATTTCTCCCTGCCCGGGAGAAATTTCATCAGTCAAAAAAAAATGTTCTGACTGATTTATATCTGAATAACCTTCTTTTGAGGCGGGAGCCCGTCCCAAAAGCAGGCACAAGCGAAGTCACCCTTCCCGGAAGTCTCAACTCTATATGCTTTTCAAGGTTCAGGTTAGCAGCTGAGCTGCCAATATGAGCCTTAAAAATCACATAAAGGTGGAAGTGGAAGTAGAAAGAGCTCTGAGAAGCTGAACAGAAAGTGAAGCGACTGAGCATAAGAGTGAAAGGAGAGGTGGTGACTGTGGAAGGGGGGAAGAAAACAGAGAAATGGAGTGGCAGTGAGGGATAGTCAGGAGAAAGAGAGAGAACAGATCCAGTGAAATGGATTTTCTTTAAACTATGCAATTTTTCATGGGTTTCCTTTCCCCCAAAGGCCAGCAAATCACAGATTACATCTGCTCCAGTTAACTGAACTGCAGAGACAATTGATCTAATGCTTTCTAGCACTTCCATGGCACAAAAAAACCAAAGGCCTCATCTACATGGGATCATATCTTCACCGGAAATACACTGCATTTATCTTCGTAATAGATTTGCACCATCCTCAGTTTCTGCTCAGTGTTAGCTGCCAATCGCTTTTTCCCACTCACACAAGTAGGCATTCATCTGGGAAGGATTAGTTTTGCTGATTCCTTCTGGTCCCGCCCTCTAATTATACATTTCTACTCCCTCTGGTTGCTAGGTGACCAAGAATGCCCAGTCTGTTCTACCAGCTGCAGTAGGTTTCTTTAAAAAAAACCCCTGGAAGTGTGAATATCTGTGTTTTCGATGCCTATGATTGGTAGGATACAGCTGAAATAAAAATCTTTGTTTGAGCAGTGTTATGCTTTTGTGCACAAGTTTGGGAAAAATAAAATAAAGGCACTGTTTGCAGCAACATGAAGATGCCAACAGAATACAGGATTGTCAGCCTACAGGATACAAAATGAAAGAAGGGAGAAGGAGATAGTGTGCATGGAGAGGGGAACAATTGACAGATCCATCTAAAAGCATAGGAGCAAAGCATCTGCAAGTACTAGAGAAACAGAGTGGAGACTTTTTTTCTCCCCTTTCATACTAACAGCGGATTAGGTTAGTATGGATTTACAGGGGGGAAACTGCGTGATAGCTTCTGTTGACCAGTAACATCATGTGAACTATGCAAATTTAAAGGAGATGTGAATAGTGCCAAACACACAGTAAACCACTGTATAGATGAGCCCAAAGTATCCTTGTACAACTACACACAGCCTGTATTAGGTCTTGTCTCCCATTCCTGCACAGGAATATCACTGGATATTCCTGCACAGGTAGTAGTGCCCAATCTGTGCTGTGACAGCAACAGCAGGTACAAGACCTGGCATGACTGATAATAACCTTGTCTTGGGGACCATTGAGGATGCCAGCCCAAGACATTTCACTGCCTTCTCCCACAACACTTGAAAAAGCTTTGGTGCATTATTCTGGCCTCCTACTGGGAGGAAGGGTGGGAAATAAATAAATAAATAAATAAATAAATAAACCTAGCCCAGTAGTTTCCAAACTCCCCCACCCCCAGAACACTTGAAAATTGCTGAGGATCTTGGCAGAACACTTGAAGTTTTCTCTGCCTGTTGTAGTAATTGTGATGTGTTGTGCTGCATGGCTATATTATTTTTAACTGAATCAAGATGAAACTTGCTTAATTCTAGCCTCCCTTTAACTTTGCTGCTTATCCTCTCCACTCCTTTCAAGTGTTTCCTCACCAGTCACTTCTGGTCCTTGCTGCTCACCTTCCAGGTGGACTTCCAAGTTCTCAGAATGATGGAGCAGCAGTTGCCCCAGCTGTTCACAGTTGCTGCTCCCACCATTCTTCACAGACATGTGGTGAACCACCTGAATGGTGATCTGCAGACCACAGTTTGGGAACTCCTGGTCTAGCCTTCTCCTCCACTCCCACCCCCACCCTATGGTGCCACCTTCACAACATTGCTGGCCTTGCTTATCAGATCAAAACCTAATAACTTCAAAAGACTATGAAAACCAACAGGATTTATATCAGTTATGTGAACTGGATCAGTAGCATCAGTAGATCTATACTATGGGGTACTTCACGTGTGTGGACCACCCTTAGCTGTTAAAGTTAAAAATATGGCTGTTTATTAAGAGGATACTAGAATGATATAAATGATCTTATACATTATCTTGCTAGTTTTAAATCTATGTTTTATTATTAGACATGAGCTGCAATAGAGGGTTTTGTTTCACATAATTAAAGAAAGAATCACATCTTTCATATTTATAAATGGAAGTAACATTGATACTAGTTGCAGATTTAGCTTTGTACACATAAATGTAGAGAAATATCTTTGCCCCAACAAGACAGCTTTTGTTCCTCTCTTTTGTTTTTTCATCCATTCTTAGTTCAAGGAAAATGATTGAACACCTCATTTGAAGGTTAATCTACCTTTTATTCACTAAAATAAGACCTGAAGTACCTTGAATACACACATATATTACTGATTATGCTAGAAACCTGCATGGAACATTTCCTGTTTGCATCCAATTTTATGCTGTGCTCAGGAAACAATCAGCAATTAAATTTTTTAACACTACATGGTAGATTATTGCCTGTTGCCAAGACACAACCCCTCCCCCCAGTTCTCAAGTAGCATAACTCCTTTGTGTAACAGAATGGATGACAAGCTGAGTTAATGTGTCTTTTCCTGTTGATTTAGAGAGACTAGGTATATGCCAGTGGCAGCTTACTAAAGGCTCCAGTACTGCCATCGGAAAGTGTTATGCATTCACAAGGAAACAGCTGAAACTCTTTCCAGAACTGATGTGGCCACAAGAGAAATTCCCTCAGGTTGTCAGTCCATGGTGTATTGACGCAAATTAAACGTTTGCAAATGGTGTGATTTAATGCATAATCTCCAAGATCAGTGGAATATCTCTTTGGATCTAATTCAGAATTGCTCTAAAATGATGTGAAGCAAACATTTGACATGTAGGGGAGAAATCCTTAACATTTAGGATAATTTATGGCACTGTCCTTACAACATGTGCTCTGGAATATTCCAGTTGAAGTCTAAGGATATTTGCATTTAACAGTTCAGGAAATATTCTGAATGTGCAAAATATGGCAGGGCGTTTAAATTGAGGGAGAGACAGGGATCTGTGCCAGGGCCTGACTGAAGCAGTTTGAGAACCAAGAATAAATAAGCTACTCTGAGTTTTGAGGCAGGGGGCATAAATTTAGCAAATATTGTCTGATGATTGTTATATTGGATCCATACAGGGGACAGGAATGGTGGGATGAGATGTGCAACACTATTGTTTTGGTATCATTACATTCTCTGTTCTGGCGCTGGACAAAATCCACCCATCTCAATTTGGAATGGACTGAGTCTTTCTGTGCAAGAATTCTTGAGGAAAACAGGCTTTCTTTGGGAATTCCCCAAAGTTTTGGGGGGAGATCAGCCCCTGAAATCTCCTGCACCATCCCCAGCCAACTCATCTGCCAGTTTCCCTTTACTCCTTTTCTTTACTTTCTGAAGTTGGAGTGAGGGTGCAGGGTATAAGAAGGGGGGAAAGACACTGGGAAAACTAATTAATAGCCCTCACTTTCAGAAATTATTATCTGTCTCCACTCTTTTAGTCCTTATGTTCTTTTGCCATGATCAGTACCACTGATGCTTAAGTATTTATTACTTATTGATTGATTTGATTTGGTAGGGTTTCCTCATTCTGTTCTATAAACAGGGCACACTCCATCCACTCCTGTGACTGGGACATTTCCAAGAGGACACACTATCTAGGAAAGGTTGCTCTGAATTGTGCCCAGTCTGATTGCATTACAATTGTCATTGCAAACAGTTCTATAGAGAATTCAGTTATTTACTGTCCTGGGGGGCAAAATTTGCAGGATATTAAAAGGATCATTCTGATCACAATATAATCATAGTTATTCAATAACTTTATACTTAATCATAAAGATTATGAAAATAGTGATAGAAACCATGACACTAATACCCTATGTCCTCTAGGGATGGGTGAGAAAATCGATTCAGTTCTCATTTCAAGCCAAATCTATCAAATTTGCACTTTCTAAAACAATATGAGAACCAAAACATGGATACCCTTCAAAATTTGCATTTATCTGAATTTTCCAATGCAGTCCTCCAACCAAACCATGTTACAAAAATGCATACGTATGGGGAAAGCGTGCATAAATGAATATCTGAGTGAAAATACCATACAAAAATCCATTATATGACAGGAAATTACTTGTAAATATGTGTACATTAGTCAAAACCACCTAGAAAAATATGTTTATTGGGATAAATTTGCACTAAAAAGCTGGACAATTTTTATGAGTACTTTAAAAAGAAATCTCAAATTTCTGCAGAAATATGGGGAACTGAATTTAAGATTGGAAAAATTACAAACTGAGAGCTGCATCATTATCAGATCTTCCCATCCCTATTTTATTTACTATCGAACAACTGGATTTCATTGCTTATGACAACAAAAGTAGCTGAAACTACTTTCTATTTTTTTGAACATTTTTAGACATGTTAACATATCGCCCAATGTGGCGATTTTTCAGCATTTCTTGCAAAGATGTTTGCTGTCATTGTTTAAATTGCTTTTGGTATCAACTATCTTTACTTGCCTTCAGTTACGTATGTCATCGGGTAGCCATTTCTGATTGTTTATGTACTTTAGATGCCATCCCTGATTGTGTGGGATCACCCATGGATTAATCCAAGAATGAAGAAACAGCAACTACAGGAGAAATGACACCAAAGCAACAGTAGCCATGGCACCACACATCATTTTAAAGGTGATTTTCAGGGAGGGATCTCTGTGAACTTGCTAGTTTTTGACATAATAAAAACTTCAGAATATTTAGAGCTACCCCAGTTTTGACTCTATATAATGGAAAAAGCTCTCAAAATATAAATAATTATCTGTAAATGTTAATAATAAGTGGGAAATTTGTTGGGTATTGATCAAACCTCAAGTCCCTGAAATTGTTAAGTTCCATGATTTTAGATAAATAAATACACCAGAACTCTGATTCATTCCATGGACAGATCCACAAAGCCAAGATTCTGTCTTCCTTGCTATTAAAGAAAGCATAAGTTTGGTAGTCATCCATTTCTCAGGCAATATTATTTTCTTCTTTATATCATTCTCTCCTACACTTCTTGTTTGTTCAACACTCCTAGGAATGAGAAACCTGGGGCCTTCCAGAAGATATTAGACTCTTACCATCCCTGACTATTGGCCATGCTACCTGGGGCTGATCGGAACTGGAGTCCAGCAAATGAAGGGCTGTAAGTTCTCCAGCTATGGTATTAGATTCTGAAAAATCTGGGGGTTGAGGGGCATAAAAAATGTAGGTTGTGTAGTCCATGCTGCAATACCTTTCCCACAATAGTAGATAAAAACAGATGAGGCAGTTTACTTGACTGGACTGTTTCTACTTAAGTTCAAGTGTTCCCATAATTTTGCAGGTTACACATTTTCTCCCCCAAGGATCAGTCTGCACCAAGCAAAAGGAGTAAGCTATTCCTTCCACTCCCAACTAAAATTATTTGCAAGCAAATAACATTTCCACTCAGTTTAAACATTGATCTTTGTGCTTTTGGCTTTCTAAACTCGCTCTCACTGTATTTACTTATTTCTGCAATCCATTGAAGCCAATCTGCAGTTGTCAGGACTCATAAAATTCTTAGCATTATAAAAAGTGACATAGAAAATAGGAACAATTTGCAATCTTGACCTTTGATCTTTACAAGCAATGGAGACTTTTTTTCCTGCCTTTCCCTGGAATGGTAATAGTGTTACTAGCAAATGGAAACAATTTATTTTATTAGAAGAACATTGGCAAACAGTCCCATATTGTTAATTCAGCTCTAGAGTGCTATTGCTACTCGATCTTCTTGACCCCAAACTTGTTAGCAATCCAGCACCTTCACTTGTTTCTTCTCTTCCTGAAATCATTGCATCTCCAATTTCAATTTTTAACTAAAGCAATAAGACACATTAAAAATAACTATGTGCGTTGGGAAGACAACCACTAAGATGAAATCAAAAGGATTAAATTGCCCATAGTTAAATGAAATAATTAGCTGTGTACTTCATAATCACACTTCAGAGATAGAGCAATTTGGCTGTTACATTATTACTAGGGAAAAATGTTAAAGTAGCAACAAGAAAATTAATAAAACCTTTAAATGACCTCCTTTGCATTGTTTTTTAAATGAAGCCTCCTAATAAACTCTGATCATTTTTGGAATTGGCATATATGTTCCTTATCAATAACAGCAAGGCTTCACTGGACAGAATGTATTATCACTTGGCTCTGAAAGCTTGCATTGTATTTATTGATTTATGCAACACACTGAATGTGACACCAAGCATGTTAAAAAAAAAAGAGTCAATAATGTGTGAATCATTGCAGACTGAACAGGGTCATCCATGTGCACACACATTAGCAAAGTAGGACTCAGTGGCCCAGGAGTACAACAGACTAGAATGCAAGTTAGTGAAACAACTGGCTTCAGACATGATACTTGCTCCAAGGATCCCTACATGGATAAGGTTTTTTAAAAAATAAAATGGTCAGCACCACAGTGAACTATTCTTCTCTTTTCCTTCAAATCTTTTCCATATTGACTTATATTTGCCTCTCCCTTTTCTCCAATCTTTCTTTCTTTTTCATTAATTCCCTCCACTGTCCAAATATTGATTGTAAGCTCCTAGAGGCAGGGGCCTGAATTCTTTGCTTATGGCATAGCACAAACATACAAATTACTTTAGGTATCATTTCATCTCCCTAGGGAATGCCTAGGGTGCTTCCAGATAAATGCTCACTGTGGATGGGTGTTCCTCATGCATGTGAAGGTTTGTTTGTTTGTTTGTTTGGAGAAATTATGATATTGGTAGCACAAATATGCCATCCTGTATATTTTCCATTTAATCTGGATTTACCCATTGCATAGAAAATCCAATCAACTGAAGATTCATTTTACCAATAACCCATTTGTAATATCCAAGCAACCCTTTTTGCAGTATTAAGCCTCTGTCTGGAAGCATCCTCTGTGAAGAAGAAACTTGGGATTGCTAACAGAAAATTCTCAAGACCTGGTCAAATGGTATTCCCAGTATACTTAGCCAAAGGCATGACAATTAAAAGCTCATACTGTTTTGTGACATTGACATACCCCAAGGTTAGTGTGGATACTCTTGCATCACTAACAAAGAGGAAATATGCTGCCAATTTGCATTGGCTAATTTCATAGAATAATAGAGTTGGAAGGGGCCTATAAGGCCATCAAGTCCAACCCCCTGCTCAATGCAGGAATCCAAATAAAAGCATTCCTGACAGATGGCTGTTCATCCAATTTGGAAGAATGGATACAAATGTAGACATAATTGCTATAATTAAAAAAGAAATACAAGACATCTTGTCATAGTGTGGTCAGGTAGCCTGTGTGCCTGCCAGAGCTTGGAAGTAACTAGTTACAAGTAACGAATTACCTGTAATTCATTACTTTTTTTAGTAACGGGTGAATAATTGCTTTACATTTTGATTGTAATAGAACTTGGGGTAATTTTACTACTTTTGTGGAGTAATTGTAATGTTTCCAGCATTACTTTTGGGCATTACTTGGGGGGGGAGCAGGGTAAGTCTTCTGCTCCTCTGATTTGTGGATGAAAATCATGTGCCTCAAACAGGGCTTCTGTGCAGTGTCACTCTTTCCTCATGCTCTGTGGATTTGTAGGAGGCAACAAGGGAGGAGACGGAGAGTGAGACAGGGTGGAGTGGAGAAAACAATTATTAAAAAAAACAGATAGTGGTAGTGAAGAATGGAGTGGAGGGAAAAAGGAGCCAGAGGTCAAGAACATGGATAAAGGAGGAGAAGGAGGCAGCAGCAGAATGGAGATAAAAAAACTGTGGAAGTGAAAGTTGACAATGTGTATGTGTGTGAATACTGTGTTTGCACTTGGCACACAAAGTGGCCTCCATCACCCTCTCTGGCTCCTGTGCTGCATTTGCAGTATTTTAACTGTTTTGCATCTCAGGGGGAAATGTTTGCTTGAGTGAGTGTCCCTTAATTGGTGGCAGGGCAGGGTCTGAGAGGTGGTTAAATGAAAGAGATTATGCTGGCTGGCTGAGTGGGGGGGGTTGCACTTGGTTTGACATGCAAAGATCTGAGCTGTGGCCTCAGTCTGCCTCCCCACCACCCTTACCAGCAGAGAGACCACCATTGCTATCTTATGAATAAAAATAATTATTCTACTACCTCTGTATATGTTTGTTTATTTTTAATGTTGTTTTAGGCTACTTAGATGTGCAGCAGCCAAGGCCAGCACCTTGTAGGCATTTTTTTTTAAAAAAAGTAATAAATGTAACTGTAGTAATCAGTTACTTTCAGAGAAAATTGTAATTGTAACGGTAATTACTGCTTTTTTTGGGCCATGTAACTGTAACTGTAATTTATTACTTTTAAAAAGTAATCTTCCAAGCTCTGGTGCCTGCCCAGCCTGCTGTCCAGGTGCTAGCTGTTGATGGACAACATCAAGGCCCTTACTATCCCTTCTTATGGGCCTTTATCTTTAAACTTGGACTGAACAGTTCATCAAAAAGAGGATGCCTTCAAATCAAGGACTGTCCTTTGAAAACCTTTCATATAGAGGACTGACCTCTGAAATGTTGCAGGACTCATGGTCCATGCCCCTTCTATCCAATTTATTCTGCAAAGACTGTATAGTTTGGTGTTTTATAAAATCAACATAAAAAGGTTCGTTGTTAATGCCAGCATTCAGCCCTGTAAGAACAAAAGAAAGAGTGCCTCTGACCATAGGCAGAATTAAAGATGTATGGAATCTGTCCTTTTATTTGCACAGATAGGTTTGGGAAGCAGATTTGATTGGGAGTAACCCCACCATGTCATTTCCCCTGTTCCCCACCAAAAAAGCTTATATTTGCCCTATAGTGGAGGGGAGATGCAGGCATCATAAGGATATTTGAATAGTTACCCCACAAGGCAAATTGAATCTTTGGGAGGACATTCAGATTGGGAAAATGGTACAGGAGAAGCGATGAAATCCCTCTTCCATAGCACCATTCAGTGGAGGCTGGTTCGCTAGGCCTACTGGGGCACAAACCTAGCAAGCAGATTTGCAACCAAAGATCTAAAAGTAACCCTCCAAAATCCACACTCTTTCCTGTCCATCACACACACTCATATCCTGCCAGTAAGGACTCCTGGAAATATATTCTCTGGCCAATCATCTCTCTGCACCACTCAGCCAATCCCAATCCAAAACTACTACGTCATTTCCATGCATCTCCAGGCAGAAACACCATGTGAACAAATTGTACTGTTCAAGTGCCTTGGGCACCTAAGAAAGGGCACTTTTGCAGGTTCCCCCCTTTTTGTCCCAATGACAATCCAACCAATTAGGGCACTGGTATTAACAAACAGCCATGGTAGACGTATTAGCCTGGTAGACCTCTCAGAATCATTGATATGTTCTAAGCAATTGCAGAACTGTTTCCTTGAAGGCCACAGCTACATAGTGGCAGAACATTTTTGGGGAGCTTAGTTTGAATGTTTGCTTCCCTGAGTAGCCTTGCTGTTTGCTTGTTTTATTTTTTTTCATTGACCTGCCTGTTTGTGTGGATGAGAACTGTGTGCCTCTTGTTTGTAAAATAGTTTATTTATTTATACCATTTTTGTTTTATGGATGGGCAGAACACTGGAAATGAGGAAATGTGGTTCTCCATCCCTTATGTATTGGTTAGAGTATTGTCATGAAGCTCACTGGATGACTTCTGGCTTGTCACTATCTCTCAATCTAACCTTCTTCCCAGGGTTGTTGTGAGGATTAAACAGGAGGGGTAGAGAACCACATATACTACCTTCAGCTCTTTGGAAGGAAGATGGGACATAAATGTAATGGGCTCCTGCTGGGAGGAAGGGCGGGATATAAATCAAATAATAAATACATAAAATAAATAAATAATAAAGAAAAAGTTTTCTTTGGGGAGGGTTTTTTTAATATGGAGATCTTGTTATAAGAAACCTCTCTATACTGTGTTTAGCACTCACAGATGGTGAGATCAAGGACCAAATGTCTCAGTATCTTCATTCATCCATTTTAATGGGATTCTGGCTAACACAGAGAGGTGAACCATATGAAAATGACAAACAATTTTATTTTAGAACTTTTTTTTAAAAAATGTGCCAAATAGGCATAAATCCAGACTCTTACAAAATACTTAATTTTTTAAAAAGTCAGAGCCCTCTTTGTGATAGTGTCTGACCTTTAAGCTTATCTAATTCTAAAATATGCCTTGCCTATCAACCCAACTTCAATCACTTTCTCATTTCAGATATTGAAAGAAAGATTCCATTTAAACAAAGTAAAGGTCATCCTTCTTTGAAATATAGATAATTCACCTGTTGTTGTTTTTTTAAAAATGTGGGGATTGGAGAACAAACTGGGAGGAAGAAAGAGGCAGGTTTCCCTCCCTTCCCTCCCAAAGTACTGAGTCAGCTGTGGTAAGGATTAAAGATAATTATGCAGAACTCCCAAGGACTGCCAGAAAGACTGCAGCAGATCTGAAATGCAATTGACTTCCCTAGACTCATGATCTGTATTCCACAGCAGAATATGAAAATGTGCTGTTCTCCATCTGCTTTCTTTTTGAACTCCTGTTTAAATTAAAGTTAAGGTAAAGTGGCAACAGAAGTAGCATGAGATAAATTGTCTTTGGGTAATCCTTTGGAAACCAGCTTAGACGAAGGTGAACACTTCTTACTCTTACACGATTGCAGGTGAAAAGCCTAAAGCAAATGGTCATCAATTCATCTTGAGGTTGTAACATTTCACATTACCACCACCCTTTTTTTTTTTACAGGTTCAGGATACTTGCAGCTATGTTTAACAGCCTGATATAGATATCTACAATATGCAAATGATAGATGTCTGTATGTTGCGACATATAAATACCAACTAGATACCACTAGTAATATCTTTCAATATATAACACGCAGAACTGAGATGAATTTTTGTACTGAAAATTGCATGCTCAATGAGGGAGAAATGCTCATTAAACAGACCAAGTTCCAGGTACTGATCCCAACCCGGATAGAGCTTTGCAAACAAACGAACAAACCTCTGATGATTAAGGTTTTAAAGAAATGTGGAAATCCTAGCCTTCAGCACACACAAGTTGACTAGGCAGGGCTACTGTGGCTTCTTTGGGCATTGCAAAAAGGAAAAGAAGAAATTGATCACCTAAGAAAGAGAAGAGAAGAGGACACAGACCTGCTTAAAAGCTGCACATGCTAATTTATATGCATAGCTGCAAATTCAGAAACAATTACCATAATATACATAGAAATACAATACATCTCACCATTTGAGGAAGATTGTGACCAGGTGACCTATGTGCTTGCTCAGCTTGCTGGCCAGTTTGTAACTTTTGACGGGCAACTTCAAGGCCTTTGCTATCCTGTCTTATGGTTCTTTATTTTTAAATTGGACTTGGATTGGACAATCCTTCAAATGGAGGACTGTCCTCGGTAAATTAGGACACATGGCTACTCTAGACAGGGCTGGGGTGATGCTCTTCCCTGTAATATTTTCTGGTTGCATGGGGCAGGGGACTTCCAGAAAGTATAGAAAGGGATTTTTCCTAAACTTTAGCAGTCAGGATTACAGTCTTCTTCAGGTGTGGACAGATAAGGCCAGGGATTTCACAGCTGTTTACTCCCAAGGTTTCAGAACTTCCCTGAAGGAAAACTACTTCCGAAGCAGCACCGCACAGAATTGATGCTGCCACTCAACAGCTATTGAGCAGAGGTATTGATCCTGCAATAGTGCTACATCACAAGTGGCTTGTAAAGGAGCACCTGCAACCTGCAGGATCTATGCCTCTGATCAATATTGATCCCACAATTCAGGGCTCAGGCAGGAAGGAGAACCATGGCATTGGGCCTGCCTTCTCCCAGAAAGACAAGGCAGGTAGGTCTTGGCCTTTTCACAGGTTTTCCCATCTGATGTCCTGCTACTGACAGCCCTTGATTGCTCTGGGCCATCCAGTCCGACCTGTAGCAATCCGTGGCTGTCTGAAAGAGACTTGGCCTAGGTCCAAATCCTTCTGAATAGGCCCAACTTGGCCCAATCTGGTGCACAGCTCTACCAGATAGAAACTCCATCTATAGAGTGGCACCTTACTACTGAATACCAGAGTCTGGGGACAAATGACAGCTGGAGGCCATCACGTACAAGTCTTGCTTATGAGCTTTGCTTGTGGTTGGGAACAGACTGCTGGACTTAACAGGCCTGGGAATGTTTTCATGTCCTTAGAGCTAGGGTGGGAAGAAGAGACTAAGAAGCTCCACCAGGGCAATATGGGGAGAAGTAAACCACATAATGAGTGTGGAACTGGGGGAAGGAACATAGGGTCCTGTTTTCTTCCTTTCCCAAGAAAGCACCCTTGCTGATATCTCCCAGCATCCATTCGGGGTCCTAACCTCACTAATAAAGCATGTCTAGAAGGCTATCACCCTGATGTCCTTCTTGTGGCCTTCAGAAAAGAATCCAGTTGGCCGCTGTGGGAAGCAAGGTACTAGATAAGAAGAGTCTTAGGCCTATTCCAGCAGGGTTCTTCTTTTCAGCATGCTTGAAAATGGTGTGCAAATCACCAAGGCTGTGCTTCCTTTCTTGCTAGCTCTGAAACCTGTTCTGCTTTGCATTGTATTCTTCCTCATTTGCCCCAAATTTTTCCGCATTTACAGTTTGCCCTCCATTTCATGAACTCCCAGTTCTCCTGGTAGAATGTAATTGACATTCATTGAAAACAATGAGTGATCATGTGACTAGACCCCCCCTTCCCTGTGTCTGTTAATGGAACTCAAGGAGATATGTCTTAAAATGCTTCAAAAAGATGTTCAGGCATTTGTCTCTTGCAAATCTGCAAGTAGAGGGTGTTCTGTTGCTATTCCACTTGGTACTAGCAAATGGGAGCCCAAGCTTGAGTACTTGACAGGGCAGTGGTGTGTGACATCTTTCATGTGTTGCAGAGATGACTATAGGAGCTGCACCTTCAGGTGGGTTCTTGGCCTGTTCCCTCTTTGACTCATCTGTTATTGGGGTGGGGGAGATCCAGGGACCAATGAGGCTCCAGCTCTGTCCTTGGGGGAAGAAATTCCAGGGCCTCCTTAAGGACTTCACATATGAAGGGTCAAACCCTGCCACCCTTCTCTGATTCAGAGGAGGAATCTCCCAGGTTGCCCTTGTCTCCTCAGCCCTTCAGGAGCCAAAGACTACAAAATAAGATGAGGAACCTTGAACAACCAGCAACTCTGTGGAGATGGAACTCACTACACTACAGGTCCAGTCACCATATGTAAAGTTACAGCTGGATTTAGGTGTTTGCAGAGACAACAAACTGTATGGTTACCTCAGCAGGACCCTGGGGGCATTCCAAGATAATGCAGGTACTCTGGGTGATGTGGCTGATCGCTGCTGAGGATTCCTGTTTCAAATTCCTGTCCCAAACCATTGATGGACCCCTGCTGGCCTTCTCCTGAGAGTTTCAAGCTCTCACAGATCAGAACACTCCTAACTTACATTGGCAAATAGACACTTGGCATTGGAGCCCATACCTAGGTCTGGGCAACAGTTGCCACAAGGATTTTGTATTTATTTATTGTTTCTCAGAACTGAATGTAGATGGCTATGCCATATCACAACAAGCTGCTTTTGAAACTGCCCTCATTTTCATGTTATTTACCATGTGCCTTGGAGTGGAGGTGCTGTTCAAAAAAGCCAGAGCTTTTGCAGGAAGCAAACATTTTTTTTATATGAAACTCAGGAGTCAGCATGATTTTCTGACAGGCCAGAGGAAAAGTATGCATCCAGACCTCTGCCAGATGCCACAGGCTCACTTTTTTTTAATGTGCCAGTGGCTACAGTATGTGTAAATTTAAGCAGTCTTGGGCTCACTGAATTACCAATGAATTTCTTTTGAATAGTCAACATGGAGCCTGTTTCTGATATGACATTTACAAATGGGATGGCGGGTTGAATATATTAACGGCAAAATATATCTAAAGCTTTATGTACCTGGAGAGTGGCTTATTTTTTTTTATTTTGGACTACTAAATACTCCTGCGCACAAAACAAACAAACACAGGCTTGGCTGAGTAATCTTGATTCTGTCATTCCTTGTCTTTTGACGGTTTGATGGTGAAAGGTGAATGTTTGATTTAAGGCCAAGAATATTTTAAGAGGATGGGAGAATGTGTGAAGAAGGGAGGGAGAGACACATAAATGCTTGCATCATCCATTTCTAAGTTTACAAATTGCCCAATTTTGGAGCATGTGGGATGCCAGCAAAATATGCAAATATTTAGTAAACAGGACTATTAAATTACAGGACAAACAAATCTTCAGCACACCGTGATGCTCATGAAGATCACAGTATGCCATATTCCTCTGTTAATACTAATATGTTTGGGTAGTGGGTTTTTGATCAACCACAGCAGGGGAAAAGAGAAAAAGCATTTTGTAATCATGTTTATTCCATCAGTGTTTACTGATACCTCACTTTATGATTAGCATAATTGCATAAGGAACCTTTGGGTTTTGCTGATGTCCTTTTGTGGTTTCAGAACAAGCTATGGGTTAGAGATCAGCTACTGGGCCAAATCTAGATCTGAGCAATTTTTACCTCAAACCCTTTTAACCCAAGGTTCCCCAACTTTGGGGGGGCAGTGAACACATGTGAAATTTTGAGAAAGTGCAGTGGGCACCAGTCACAAAATGGCTTTCATCAGGACATAGCATAACACAGAATGGATGGGAGGATGTCCAATCCTAGCATCCAGTGAAATGTAGGCATCTTAAAGGGCGCATGTTTAGTGTAGAAAAGGCTAAAGCAGTGCAAGCAGGTACTGAGCAGGAAGAGCAAACAGTCATTGGTGTATTGTGGATTTTTGAGGGGATTTACTGAGACTTTTCATGGGTGCCAAATCAGATGGGCACATTAGTGTGCCCATGTGCCATGCTGGCAACCCCTGCTTTAGCCTCTTTTACTCTCTCTCATATACTCTCTGTCTTTCTTTCTGACATACACTATGAGAATAGTTCACAACAAATAAAAAGCTGAAATGTGGTCTGAAAATGGGACATATGATTCCTCATCTGACATTTGTGCCACATGTTGCACTCCTAAATAGCACTCAATGCACCTAGCCAAGAGCAAACCAAGTCTCACATGTGCTGGAATGCAAGTGTGTAAGAGATCCCCTTTCACATGCTTGGATCTTCTTGGACAGAGATAGGTAGAGTTCCTGGGGAAGTCAGGAATGTAGAAATGCTTGCATTCTGCAAGCTGTGTTTACTAGTACAAATATGACTTATTTTTACTTTGCAAATGCAATGAAAACTTCAATAGTACACCAAGCAAAATCTAACATGCCATTTCCCAGATACCATTAAACACAATAGCACAGTCTGCAGGTGAAGAGAGAGAGAGAGGAAGTACAAGTAAAAGGGACCTATTGTTAATCTTACCCTACTCACTATCCCTTTAGGAACAAGACTGAAAGTAAAAGACAATAACTGCAGGAATCCATCTGCGCTTCTCTTTCCTTGTTCAGTCATAATTAAATAATTATATCTGCCAAAAAGATTCTTGTACAGTGTATCAAAAAGGTAGTAAATATTTAACAGCTGGGCACTAAATTAATTGTTTGTCACATCTGTAGCAGCTGCAATATCTGAGCTGCAAATGGAATGGAAATAAAAGAAAACAATGGAACATCTTGTCACTTGCTCAGCGGGCTTGTTCCTTTTCACCTTATGAAAAATCAGCTGGCATATGGTATGTGTCAGATAGGATACACAAATGCCATGCAGGCAGCTTCCAGATCTGCCGCACCATGTAGATATTCCTAGAACTCCCACATGTCCATGGGGGAAGGATGTTGTGTTATATTCTGGGGAGCAAGGCCTTTGTGCATGTACTTTGCTTCTGTAAGGAGCAGAGGTAACAGATTGTCCCCTATTAAAAAGATATGTCTCCCTAGGATTTTAGATCATGTAAATCATGCTATGTCTATGTCTAAAAGTTTTATTGTTTTTAGTTGACTTTTTAAATGTCAGTCCAACTGTACACAGAAGGGGTGAAGATACCATTTGGTCCTTTCCCTCAAAGTCATATTCCATTCACACCTCTCACACACTAACAAATACACACACACACACACACACACACACATCATGCTACAAGGTCAAGGCATCTAGAGCCAAGGTGGAGGGCAAGTTTTGCCTTCGCTGCAGCAGTTCCCCTAAACCTGCACTTTTTCTTCATAAAAATGAATGCCAATCTTTTGCTTCTGTAGGAAACATAAAGAGGTGAATTCAATGGCATCCAGGCCTGCTACCTTTCCCTGTTGACGTCAACCAGTGGGAATCACGTTTGTGTGAGTCAAGAGTGCAACAGAATGTTGGAAATTGCCTTTAATTGAGGGTTCTTGTTTTTTTACTACATTTTGGGGACAGTCCTTTATGCTTTCTGTAGCTTGACAGCAAAAAAGGTCCATGCTTCCCTCACATGTCCACAAAATACATAAGGCAGGTCATGGAAGCACCTCCTCTACTGCCACTGCATTGGATGGCCACTCACTCTGGTGACCACATATTTGGCCATTGTGTTGATGGGTCTCAACATCCATAACATGGTATGTGTGTGAAACTCCTAAGTGTGTGCGTCTGGGGAGGGTTCCTCCTGATTGAGGCAGATACCTGCCTCATATGAAAGAGTTCTACACGCATACATCTATATGTTCAGTACACTATATATACAGTTCTTCTGGAGACATAAAATTCTTAGGCAATGGGTGGCCTGGCTGCAGGGCACATCAGCAGAGGGGCAAGTCTAACTAACTAACTTGAACAGGTGAAGTTGGTGTCTGAAAACCTTAATGATGTCCACAAGTTAGATAAATGAAGGGACATTGGACAATGGGGGCATCCGTCCTTTCCTCAAGGATCCCACTCGGAATGACACCATATCATGATATAAAGCCCTTCCAGACTCATTTTAGTATGCATTTGTGATGATTTGTCCTCATGATGCTATTGGATGTACAAATGGTTTGGAATGGTCATACTGCTTCATTTCTAGTCAGTGCATATTGAGTAACTTCCTGCTGAAATCCTATGACTTTTTATGCTACAAATGTCCAGGTTAATTTTTGTTCTGTTTTGTTGCGCTATAGCCCCTCCAGACAGTAATAATGTGGTAGCACTGGGGAAGCCTTGTAGAATAAACAAAAGCAGAATGAAACCACAGCTAATTAGGGATGGGGAGAAATCTGATCCAATCAAATGCGAGCACAGATTCTACCACAGTTTGCCCATTCACCTTGTGTGAGAAATTGACATCTTTCAGCTAATGGCAATGTCTTTCATTGATATTGATTTTTTTTTTAAAAGAGAGAGTCAAATTTTACAACATCAATAATGAAACAACGTCAATTTTGACATTGGTTTTATTCCACTATCATTAACTTCTCTGGGTGGTGTTGCACTGGCACTTTGGCAAATCCAATCAATGAAATTGCTTAGTCACATAAATACTTAAGGAAATGACAAATGAAATGACAAAAGAAAAATGTTGGTTAGAAGTCTGATGCCTGGAGCAAAAAGTATGAGCAGACTGAATTTGGGTGTGTGTGCTCAGGCCATCGTATAATCAGAATGAGAGAAGATGAAGCATAAAATTTAAAGAAACATTCATCTACTCTCGTAGATTGCATCCAGCCACGATATAGATTTCTTGAGGATTTAATAAATACTTGCTTTGGAATTATAGCCAGTGTTTAGTAAAGACTATGTCTTTCCATACATTAGCATAAATGCACATGCAACTATGGAGATCAACTTGTGGTCTTGCGATGGCTAAAAAATGAAACCCTCATGTACCTTGCAGGGTTGTTGTGAATGATGTGTGGTGGCTGCTGGATACTTGAGGACTAGTGAGTGTGTCATTCAGTTAGATGCATGGGGAACTTGTTCACAGTCTAAGAGTCAGGTCAGAAGAACATAGTACATGGATTGCAAACACTTAATAATGTATTTGGTAACATCAGTTCACCAGGGCACTGGTGCTGATAATATTCAGATTGGAGTTGGAGTGAACTTTCCACGTGTCCCCTTCTCAGTATCACACAACAAACATACAAGGTAGGTTAGTGTGTTCAGTTTCACCATCACAAAATACTCTCACATAATTCTGTTCAACTCAGCTCAGCAAGCCTCATTTCATTGTGGGGGAAAAATAATGTGTCAAGAATGTCTTGCAGAATACACCTGCAATAAAACACCAGTTTGGAGAGGCCCGTGGTGTTGTTGAGACATTCTGTCTCAGGAACATGGCCGGCCAGGTTAATGCTTGAAGCTGGGACAAGTTGTGAAAAAAAAACCTTCAGCCACCTTGTATTTAAATGTAAAATACCCCAAATAAGTCTGAGAATTTGCCCACCCATTTGCCCACTAGAAGTTGCAGAATATCCCTCCCCCTACCACCTTTTGCAGAGGACAAATAGATCCACAAAAGGGGGATATTTGGCCCAGTGTTCATTTATATGGAACAGCAAGCCCAAATCACCGCCTGAACTCCAAAATCCTCTGCAACACAACCTAGCATAAATTCTAAATTCTCTGCAGTGCAATGCAAAGGAGTTCCTCAGCAGAAAAGCCAAGATTAAAGTATTCCCTAAGGATAAGAAGTTTTGAAAGTATTGGCCTAATATCACTGTATTCAAGAATTCTAGAAGCACGTTTCAAAATGTAAGGTAAAATGAGTTTGTTTGCTGAATTTGAGGCTCCATATAGAGCAGAAATCTGCCTCACTCGGCTTATAGTCTTGATGGCCTTGTTTTTCTTCTCTTTTGCGTAGCAGCAATGTCTTGAGGCAATGATTCTCCCCTGCTGGCAAAGGCACTGCCCCATACTGTGCTTGGAGAGAAAACTGATGACAAAAGAAGAGCAATAAGTCAAGGGAATATCCTTTGCCATCAGCCTACAACCCGATTCACTTCATACTAATGTTTTCTTAATGCCATGTTTTCTACAGGTCAGATTTTTCTGCAGAGAAATCAGACTTAAAAAGACAGCAAATAATGGCATTCCCTAAGCTCCTGAGACCCTCTTTTCCTCAGGACCCGAGGTCCTATTAATAAACTTAGTGCTAAGTTGGCAAAGCGGTGAGCGTTAACAAGATTAGGAGATGCCTGGCTGCCAGAAACATTATCAGAACTGGTGCTTAGAGATAAGAGTCCTGGAGGTGCCGTAGTATAAGAAAAGTATTTCAGATTGTTCTGGACATAAAAAGCAAGATTCTTTCCCCAAAGTTGAAAGACAGGTTTTTATCCATTTTATTTCCCCTACAATCCTCTAGTTTATCCTCTCCACTTCCACTGGAAAGTTTTTTGGGGGTCTTGTGCCTGGAAAAAACAAAAACAAAATGGTGAAAATAACATAGCAAACATTGTTAGGACTTGAAGTGATTTCTTTTTTAAGCCGCTAAATAATACTGCAGCAGTAATGCTTATCCATCACCTTTGCATGCCTGTTTAGCAACATTAATAAGACATGATAAAAGCCAGTATTATTGAATAGCATGTTGAATCATCAAACTGAAAGGCAGCACTTGTCACTATTATACAGCAAGTAGAAATGAGGGTTAAATCATAGTAAAGAATCATAGTCAAGTGTGGACACCACCTTCAGGAACATCTCAACTCTACTTAACACTGCAAAACTTACCATTAGTTAGAAATAAGAGCTACACTGGCCTATTGTGTCAATATCACAGGGATGGCTTTGCACTTGACTGAGAAGTACCAAAAGATGACATGCAAGTGAGGTATGTGTGGAAGAATGGCAGAAAGGAAATTTCACAAAGAAAGTAAGTGCAATCAACACATGGAGGTGAGAGTAGGTAAGGATGATCGAGGAATCAATTGAAAATGGAGGGCACTTCCAGATGATCTGTTTGTTGAGCAATCACCCCAATTTGTTTGCAGGGAGATTAGGCAATATTGGCTATTTAATGAGCATTCATTCTGACTTGTTTGTGGGTAGTCTTGATGCCACTTTCTTGGTCTGTGAGGGAAGTAGGTTGGTTGCACAAGAACTCTAATTACACAACCTGAATTTAGTGGTATACGATTATATGCCATCTTTTCTTGTCGACTTTAATCAAGGTGCAATCAACTCATGGATCAGGAAGCAGGACCATGGCATCAGGCCCCACCCCTCACCTTCATGGCTATGCACAAAGTACAGACAACACATGGAAACTGCCCCCTCCATGTGTTGATTGCACTTCCTTTCTTTGTGCAATTTCCTTTCTGCCATTTTTCCAGTTTGATAAAATATACCATTGTTCAAGCCCCTCCCAACACACAAAAACACAGCAATATAGTCCACCAAAATTGTTTTATAACACTGAAAGAGCGAGAGAGACCTTTGAAAAAAATGTTTTGACTTGTATAGTTTAGAACCTGAGACTCAAAAGGATGCTCTTCTTCCCCATCTGTCTTTTGATTTTTAAAAACTATGTCTCAGCCTAACATTATTCAAGGTAATTCGCAATGCAATCCTATCCACATCTTCTCAAAAGAGTTCATTGGGATTTACTCCTATGGAACTGAGCATAGAATCAGGGCTGGAACCAGGCATGACTAGGCTGTTGGGCACCAGCCAGCACCAGACCCACATTGCTATATCCCCCGACACCCCTTCCCGATGCAGGTAGCTTGGGACTGAAATAGGACTACCTGCCCACCCTACCTCCTGCATCAGTGCACATGCCTTTCATCACCAAAGATGGAAGTGGGGGTGTCAACCCCTTAGGGATGCCCTGCCGGCATCTTTGGTGATGGCATGCATGCACACACAGTGCATGGGCTGTACATGCTAATGTGACAGGTAGGTGGGGTGGGTTTATTTAAGCCCGCACCACCTGTATGGGTGTGGGTGTGCCTGGGAGCCCCAGCTCTATGACCTGCAGTAGTGTCAAATCACTGGGTCCCACAATCGGACACTGGTGTGGATCACGGAGAGGGAGCTCCATCCTCCCACCCTAAGGAGGCTCCCCTATGGGCTGCAGGGGCCTTTGGCCAGGGCCCAACCTGGCCACCCACTGGTGCCACACCTGCACAATTCTAACCTAAGGCTGCAATCCTATACCCCATTGTAAGTCCCATTAAACTGAAAGGGATTAACTTTTGGGTACAGTGTTTCAAAAGTTTCTGTTCAGGAAATCCAGAGTGTAGCCAATCCCTGCCAAAAGTGGGGTTTGAAGTGAGTGTCATTCAGCTGATCAGCCACACTCTGGGCTTTCTCTTTAGGAATTCCAAAGTGTAGCCAATCCCAGCCTGAAACAGACAATGCCAATCGGCACTGATTTCAAGTCCTGCTGGAATATCTCCTTGCAGCACAGCTTGAATTTATTCAATTGCATGCCAAACTGGCCCACCACAGGTGGGAAAGAATCCAGCCTGCTGGCTGAAGCCCGTTCCCCACCCCTGCTGTGAGCCAGCAGAAGACTCATGATTTATTTTTATTTTTTTATTATTTAATTTGTATCCTGCCCTTCCTCCCAGCAGGAGCCCAGGGCAGCAAACAAAGTGCTAAAAACACTTTAAAACATCATAAAAGCAGGTCTTAAAATACATTAAAACAAAACAGAGTTAAAAACATTTTTAAAAAACAACTTTAAAAAAGGGTTAAAACATTATTAAAAACATATTAAGCAATTCTAACACAGATGCAGACTGGGATAGGTCTCAACTTAAAAGGCTTGTTGAAAGAGGAAAGTCTTCAAAAGGTGCTGAAAAGATAGCAGAGATGGTGCCTGCCTAATATTCAAAGGGAGGGAATTCCACAGGGTAGGTGCTGCCACACTAAAGGTCCATTTCCTATATTGTGCAGAATGGACCTCCTGATAAGATGGTATCTGCAGGAGGCCCTCACCTGCAGAGCACAGTGATCGACTGGGCATATAAGGGGTAAGACACTCTTTCAGGTATCCTGGTCCCAAGCTGTATAGGGCTTTGTACACCTTCAACTTGGCCCGGTAGCAAATGGGCAGCCAGTGTAATTCTTTCAGCAGCGGGGTGAAATGTTGGCGATACCCTGCCCCAGTGAGCAGTCTCACCACCACATTTTGCACCAGCTGCAGCTTCCAGAGCAACCTCAAGGGCAGCCCCACATAGAGCACATTACAGTAATCCAGCCTGGAAGTTACCAGTGCGTGGACAACAGGGGTCAGGCGTTCAGTGTCTCAGTTCATGAGTTAATATGCCAAGGAGTTGTGGATTTTAGAAGTGTGGTAGATTCTGCACAGAGGGTATCTGATATAGGACACAAATAACAGGCTCTGGGATAGCATTTTGGTGAATGCAGAGATCATCGGAAGGAGCAACTGGCTGTGTTGAACATTCTCCAGACACCTGATTGAGCACATTCATAGGAGTAGGACATGGATAGTCAAGGTGGCATTCTCCAAATGTTGTACTACAATCAATCAATCAATCATTTATTACGGCCAAAGACCAGCACATTGTACTACAACTCCCATCATCCTTGATAATTGACTATGCTGGCTGCATCTGAGAGCAGCTCGGAGTCCAACAACATCTGGAAGGGCACCACATTGACTGGCCATGGGGTATGGCAAAAATGTGGAGGTGGTGTGTGTGAAAAACGCAGCAAGCTGAAGAAATTCTTAAACTTCCCTGGGCTGCCTGTGTGGCACTTGCATTTTTATTCTTCAGTGTGACAGTAGGGGAGAATTTCTTCTTTTTAAACTCTTCCCCTGCCCTGCATTCCAGGGCCATTCACACCCCTCAATGCATCTGAGGATGGCTGCTTCATCATGGTATCACATCTGTCCAGGTGCATTGTGGGGCCGGGCCTGGGAGGACACTGCATTTCTATGAAGCATCCTTCCTCTGATGCATTGTGGGGCAAGAATCGCTCCAAAATAAAGAAGGATCGCAGTCACCATTTTACTGCACCAGCAAAAACTATTTTATTTTATATTTTTTCAAAAGGGGGGATTAAAAAAGAAAGACACCTCTGCTGCTCATCATGCAATGACTACTAAAAATGTAAGTCTCCTGCTCCCAGAAAGTGTCCCTTGAAACCAAGGAAATTTCTTCAGCCTGTCCCAGAATCCACAGAAAGTGACTTCCCAACATCACAACCCAAGAATAGGGCTGAAGAGGGTGAGGGGACACTCCGACTATTCTATTACCTCTAGATGGTTTTAAATATAGTCCACCAAACACCATTCATACATACACTTTCCTGCCAGACTTTAAGCAATGTGTTTAAAAATGCTTTGTTTTTATTTCCCTCCGCTGAACCTGCTAAAACACTTAAGAATGTTACTTTGAAGAAAGCTTTGGATGTTTCTGTCCAGGAATCAAACTGCACTTTGGAAAATTAACATGGTATTAAAGCACAGAATTCACTTTCTAAAATCTCATTTTCAATGAAATGGCAAGTTTCTAGCCCTTGTGTTTGAAAGTATATGGGCAGTGCAGAGATGGTGGAATCTCAGAAGGCAAAGACACTGCTGAGTAAGATTTGGGCTTCCTGTAGCCTACATAAACATTTCTATCTCTCTCACTCACTCACCCACCCTTTCTCTCTTTCCCTCCTCCTTCTCTTCTGTTCATAATGAACAGAAGCAGAATAAATGCAGAGTTGTAAATGGAGAGATAGTAAAAACTGCATTGTAAGCTATGCAAATAAGGACAAATAATCCTCATTTGCTTATTGTATACAAGCCACAGAATTCAGCATTTCTCCTTTCAGAACTGGGTCAGTTTGCCATGCATGCAAAAATATACACAGCAATTCCTATCGGGAAGTATAAGCATCCTGACCTCATTTTAATTGGTAACACTAATGGATAATTTCAAACGAACACTGATCAAATGTTCCGCCAAGGACTCTATCCCCAAGCAGCAGTTTGCAAGTTCTTAAGAGATTTTCATTATTACTCCTGCTACACTTGGTTGGTATCTTAATCCTGAGAGATATAAATGGCAGGTTACCTATGGTACTTCTAGGGTATCCTTGCTGAGCTACAACATCCTACCCAGTTTCCTGACAGTGTAACCATCTAGCTCCTTTAATCAAAACGACACAGCTGACAATCTGGTGGGAAAGTCAAATAATGGCATAGGTGTTGGAGCTTCCCCAAATGTTTCAGGAAAAAAAAAGGATTCGATGGGCACATTGCAAACTAAGAGTACAACTTCTGTTCCCAGAAGGCCAAAGGTCATGCCAAATTGGGATGGGGAGATTGGCATAGCTTTTCGTTTCGCATTCCTGTTATTCCATGTGAAAAATAATCATAATTTTTCTAGTCCATTTTCATCCATATATTTCTCCATTCCCTTCATGCCACTTGCAGGCAGTATGCTAGTCTAATGAAACCAAGACTTCCTGCAGGGTGATGATTAATGATCCTGCAGTGATTCTTTTCTCTACCACCTTGTGACCTTTGCTACAGCCTGCCGGCATTATCAAACAAAACAGAGCATTTCCATTTTCAATAAAATAAAATGTAATTTTTTGATGAAGTTTCCCCATGGCATAGGAGAAGGTTATGAAAACAAATGAGCTACGGGGGGAGGGGGAGTGTACCAAGCATGACTGCATAATTGATTCATTGCTAGTCTGTGACAGTTCAGTAGATGCCTATAAGGATCGAGTTGATCACACTCATTTTCCTGTGACCAGAAGATCCTTTCCTAAGGAAAGAAGATCCAGTAACAGTAAATGATTTGTTTCCTAATATTTGCAGTTATTCACATCATATTCTTGCAGCTGAATGCAAATCTAACACTTTTAAGACACCTTACATTCTCATGTGTTAAGGCAGCACTGTTGGTATTCTGCTTTGCTTGTACATCCTATTTTGCATTCATTTGAAGCTAAATAAGAAAAAATTGGATGGGCTGAATCTTTCCAACCCTTAAAAAAAAAAAATTAAGAACATTGCTTCTGTCTGTCTGGTGTAACCTTTTGTTAACTGAAAAGAGACTTTAGTGAAACTAAAGCTGTGTCTGGGTGTTCTTCGGTCTCATGCTCAACAATATGGGAGTGGGGCAAGGAGTAGGACCATGCCAAATAGGCCCGGTGCCAGAGGATGGCTAAGTTGGGCCTGGCCAAGAGCCTCTGTAGCCCAGAGGGGCCCCTGAAGGGCCCCTCCTTAGGGTGGAAGGGTGGCACTCCCATTCCAGGATCCGCAGCAGCATCGGGTTCTGCAACCTGGCCTCCCTGGGCTCCTGCTGGGACAAAGGGCGGGATATAAATAAAATAATAAATAAATAAATAAACCTGATGCTGCCACAGATCATGGAGTGGGAGGTCCTAAGCACCCCTACATACAGGCAGTACAGGCTTCAATAAGTCCACTTGTGTGTCCCACCTACCTCTCCCATCACTGTGCATGCCGTGTGCACTATGCACACATGCCTGCCATTACCCAAGATGGCAGCAGGGGCTTCCCTAAGGGGTTGACAGCCTCGCTGTCATCTTAGTTGATGGCAGGTATGCGCACTATGTGTGCACAGCATGCACACTGATGCAAGAGGTAGGTGGGGTGCATGGGTGGGCTTATTAGCCCTGCACTGCCTGTATTGGGAGGGTGTGTTAAGCCTCAGAGCCACGGGCCCATGACAGCTTTGTGTCTAAGAACCCAGTCAGGCCTGGCACTGACGTGATGATGACCCACCCCTGACAACATGTGCTCCATTCTAGGGTCTCAGCATCTGTAGAGGTGAGGGGTAGTGGTGACTTCATACATATAGTTGAAGATGTGAAACTTTCCTTGAAATCTGGAACTCAGATAATTGGGGCAGAGCTTAGATGGAGAGTGCAACACTGTAGGCAGGGCTTCTCAGCATGGCCCCACTCCTTGCTCCCTTGTTGTTGAACATGAGAGCAAAGAATGCCAAAATAGGGCTTATATCAATTGACTATAAGTTTATTCAAGCTTATTGTATGAGTGTACCAAATGTAATTACCGCTACTTTGAAAATTTTGTGAATGTATTGTGCATGAAAATTTTGTGGATGTGTATTTTGTTTCCAGATACCTCTGGATGAATTCACTAACAGGCAAAAAACCCTTGCAGTTTAAGAATGTACCTATAGCCAACAGTAAGAAGAACACAAATAAATATACCAAAAATGTAATTCTCTATCCTTGGAGATTGCCACCAATCACTATATGATCAGAGGCACATGTTACCAAATTCTTCCAAGCTATACAACAAGTAGATTGTGAAAGACCAACCCAAATTGTGTTTGCATTTTTACAAATTTGTAGGATGGTACAATATTTCAGAGAGGAGGTCAGATCTCCTCCGCCCCTAGTGCATTCACTACAGCTGCTCAATTTCCCTGCTTTTTAAAGTTTGATTGAAATATCTGTTGGCTATAGGTACATCTTAAACTGCAAGGCTTTTTTTTGCCTATTAGTGAATTTCTCTGTTTTTTAAACCAGGAGGCAAGAAATGGGATCCTGTGCAAACTGGCTGAGAATGGATTGATCATTTACATGCTTATTGAGTTCAATGGGATTTACTCCCCTGCGATCCTGCTTAGGATAGGTGAAACTGACCACAGGGGAGGAGGAGGGAGGGCAGAGAACAGGAGGAGGGATGGCAGCAGTCTGGAGGGGTACGGGTAGGATGAGGGCACATTTCAATATTTGCACACTTATTGAGTTCATTGAGATTTACTCCCATGTAATCATGGCTAGGATAGGTGAAACTGAGCATGAGGGAGGAGGAGAAAGGGGAGGAAGGACTGCAGTGGGGGAGGAAGGGACTAGGAGGGAGGGGGGAGAGAAGGGGAGAGGAAAGATGGTGGAGAGGGGGAGAGGTAAGGGAGGTTTGTTAATTTGTGTGCTTATTGAGTTCAGTGGGATTTCCTCCCATGCAGTCATGCTTAGGATAGGAGAAACTGACCACAGGGAGGGAGGGAGGTGTTGTGGGGAGGGGATAGGGAAAAGGAAGAGGGGAGGGGAGAGGAGGAGGGGGAATAGAGGAGGGGCAGGAGGAAAGAAGAAGGGGGAGGGGGAGGGAGGAGGAGAAGAGGGGCAGGAGGGAGGAGGGAGGAGGACAGAAGGACAGATTTGCATGCTTATTGAGTTTAGTGGGATTTTCTCCTGTGCAGTCATGATTAGGATAGGTGAAGCTGACCTGAGGAAGGGGCAGGGAAGGAGGAGGCAGGGAGAGGGGGAGGAGAAGGGGGAGGGGAAGGAGGAGAGGAGATTGGGTTGGTGGACACTTGGCAGAGGGAAAGACCCTTTCCTTTCCAGAAGGAAAATATTGTTAACAGTATCATCATTTTTCAGGTTTTCCTCCACCTTCTTATTCTACAACAAACACATGTTGTCTCCCACCCAAATTTAAACCAAAACAATCCCCAGAAGAGGGGCTGACCATTCAACCATTCTAGCCACTGGAGCTCTGTCAGGAGATAGGAGTCTCCTAACAACTCTCAGCACCCTTCACAAACTACACTTCCCAGGATTCTTTGGAGGAAGCCATGACTGTTTAAAGTGAAATTAATGTCTGGTGTGAGTGTGGTGTGGATTAGCTAAACGAAACAGTTATTAGTCTAACTTTTAGAACACTGACTGTTCTTACTAAGCTTGCCTGTGCTATCATCGTAGACTCCAATGTTAAATTTCTTAAATTAATTAAAAATCAGCCGCAATTTTAAAAACTTTTTTTAACTGCAAAAGATGGTCAGAGTATGGGGCAAGGTCAATAATAGGATTGCAGGTACTCTGTGAACATGGCTGATTTTTAAGTAATTTCAGTAGATTATGAGACCACTGACAGAATAAAGTCCAACAGGGGTCTGGATATTTTGGAATCTGAACTCTGGATTCTCTCTGAGTATTCTGTATATTGCCATGAAAACTTAGAGGGTTGTTAAGCAAGCATTTCTGAGTTCAGGAGTATAAGGTTTTGTTTTGAAATGAGCGTATGGTATGCAGCAGAATGGCATAGGGGTATTTTCGTTTAACATGGCAGAATGTGAAAAATCCGTGATGGCTATGGTATACAGCCACTCTCATAGCTGTATAATACCTCCGTTGATGCATACAAATCACCATCTGGAGCTACTAGCCACGTTCTTTGTGCTCAGGTAGAAATTAATCAAGGCCGTTGTTTTATATGCTGAATTTTCAGAGAATACAAGTAATGTATGGGAGGCTGCATGTCATCTTCTGCCACTATCAGGTGCTACTATGTGTGTCCATGACCAGCACCTAGTGCTGGAACAAGAGTTGGACTACAGCAGATGGAGGACTCTCAGGCATGCATCCTGAATGTAGCCATCCAGTTTAGGGATGGAATGATCTGCCAATTTCAGTTCTCTCAGTTTCTCATTTTTCTAATCTTAGATTTGATTCTCCACATTTCTGCTTCTGGTGCTTGGAATGTGTCCTTGAACTGTCATATGTCTCTTGCTTGCCTGGATATTGGGACAATGTCTGACTCTGATGTGGTTTAAATGTAGCCTACTCTCCAAAGGTAAGGGACGCATCCCTTGCACCACCTACTTTTGCCTCTGGCCCCTCCCTCCCGCTAGCATGCAGCCACTAGAGGTTTGCCCTCTTGGAAATGCACCCCTTAGCTGATGGTGAGGAATTTAACCAGGTTTAGTTTAGATAGCTCTGAGGTGTTTTGTTTACACAGTCCATTCCCTTGCCAGGTTAAATGAGCCCACTTATGGGGGGCACTAAATTGTACATATGTCTCTGTCAGACCACTGACAGACCATCAAGTCAGACCACTGGCCCATCTAGCTCAGTATTGTCAACAATGACTGGCGACTTCTCTCCAGGGTAGGATGGGGAAGAAATTTGATTCAGTTCATATTTAATGCCAAATCAATCAAATTTGCACTCTCCAACACAGTATGAAAACTGAAACACAGCCACCCTTTGACATTTGTCCTTACAGTATTTCACTTATGGTGCAATTCTCCAACCAGTGTTCACAAAAAATGCATATACAAGGGGGAAATGTGCCTAAAAAGAATGTATTTATGGAAATAACATACAAAATGCATTATAATAGGAGAATCAGAGAACAGTAGAGTTGAAAGGGGCCTATAAGGCCATTGAGTCCAACCCCTTATTCAGTGCAGGAATCAAAATCAAAGCATACCCAACAGGTGGCTTGCAAAGTGCTTGCAAAAATGTGTATATTAGTAAAAACTGCATATAGAAATGTGTGTATTTGGGGAAATTCACACCAACATTTGCTGAAGAATTTTCATGAGGATTTCTTTTTAAAAAATACAATTTGTTCAGAAATGTGGCAAACTGAATTTAAGAGTGGAAAAGTGTGAAAGTGAGGAAATTGTAATTAACTGTTCATTCTATTCCTACTCCATGGTTTCAGCAGTCAGGGGTCTTTCCCAGTCTTGCCTAGAGATGTCAGGGACTGAACCTGGTACCTTCTACTCGGAAAGCAAGTATTCTACCACTAAACTACAACCTCTCCTCAAAATTGCAATTTTCACTTACGGGAAATTTAGAAATGACTATCATTTTCAAGTCAATGATCACAACACCTGTGACATCTGCCCCAGGCCCATATATGCAACTTTGGACTTGGGAAACAGCAGTTCCTTGCAGGAATCAAGATCAAGAGCTCAAATGCACAAAATATATGACACAAGAACTGTAAATAACATGTAGGGCAGCCTGGAGGAAGTGTCCAACACAAGAGGTCATATCAAGATGTAGTTTTGAGTGGCAGGCTGCATTAGCCTCTGAACATTTACTTTATCCTTTTACCTAAGAAAAAGTATAACTTCTGACAATATAATCCAACTTTTTATGCATTAGAAAACTCTCCTGACACCCACCCACTTCTTTCAGTGGGAACACTTAAAGCAAATATTGGAAGTTCATAAGTCTGTCTCAGCATCTCTTAAAAGAACAGGGAGAACAAATTGTACAGATTTTAAAATTCAAATTAAAACCACATAAAATTCATAAGAGTAACCCCCCAGACATTCTTTTTTCAACTTGTTATTCTTAGTCTTAAGGGAAGACTTAATAATCTGCTAATTGAATAAAGAGCCAGATCATTTGCTTTGCTTCAGCAGCACATATACACAAGACTATAATTACAAATTTAGCAACAACCACACACACACACAAAACCCCCCTCTGATGTATAGTTATTTAGGACTGAAGGAAAGGCACCCTGTACATCCTTAGAGGTGCTCATCTTATGTATTCATTTTATTCATACGTATAACCCACCTTCAACTAGAGGTTCCCAGGGTGGCACACAACATTTCAGGAAAATACAATACAGGATAAAAACTTAACATTTCAGTAAAATAACACACACCCTAATACAAAAACCATAACGCAAAACTAGCCATTCAGGAGCAAGGAATCCAGTTCTTGAACCCAAGCACCCCCATAAGCCCAACCAAAAAAGTTCCATCTTAGTTCTCAACATGCTTTCCATGCAGGACACAACCCTATTGCCACCTTCATATATCAACTTTAAAGATGCATTGAACATTTCTCCTCTCCCCCTTTTCCTTAATTCCTGATCTGTCGGAGTAAACAACAGCAGCAACAAAACAGTCTGTTGCCATGATATAAGATATAAAATGAGCAACTGTAACCACGGTGCATTGGCTTCCTCATGGATGAGACGTTGCTTGTGTGGGAATGAATGGCAGTAAAGCAAGGCACAGTTGAGCAAACAGTCCCCTCTCCCTTCCATACTTTTACTCCTACACTCTTCTCCTAATATTTTACTGGGGAAAAACAAACAAACAAACATCAGTTTGCCAGCCACAGATAACAAAACATACTCTTGGCACGTGTTTAAGTTTCACAATTTAAACTCCCCTGTTTTGCCTCACTGCCTCAGGCCAGTCACTATCCCTCAGATTAACCTACATCAGAGGGTTGTTGTGAGGATAAATGCATGTGTGTGTGGAGGGAAAGACCATGTACACCATCTCGAGCTCTTGGAAGAAACAGCAGGATATAAACATAATGCAGCATTCACAGCTGAAAACAGGAGATGACAGACTAGACTAGAGAGAAATAGCAGCACACAGAGCAGTCAGTGCTCTCCTTCCTTGTTTTAACGGCTGCACTCCACAATCAAAACAAAACAAAAATAGTTTGTCAATCATGATAAAGGGGGGAGGGGACTCAACATGTGCAGTTTCACATTTAAATTCACTTAATTCGTCCTTTGAACAGGAAACCCTATTCAACAGCACAGCATGGATGACAACAGAACAAAACTCCTTTCCCCTTCCTAATTTTGCAAAACAAAACAGAGGAAACAAAGGGGAAGGAAAAGATTTAGAAGCATTCCCCTTTTCCCCATCTCCTACAGAGCTCTCGGCACCCAATTAGGCTGTTCGTTGACTAGGCTGTTGCAGCAAAAAACCCGACAACCCCAAGATATATTTTTTTTAAAAAAACCACACCAGGCTCAGCTGGTTGTGGGGAAGTACTCCCTGCTGCCCTTGAAATCTGAGGCCCACGTTACCCACTATCTCTGCTATGCTGCCTACCTGCCTGTCTGCCCGTGATCACGGGGCATGTCACAACCCAACCAAATACTAGCAATGTTTTGTTCTTTGCTTCCTTACTGCTGCAAGGGAAGGGCAGGCTAGCCTGCTCGGTGAGTTGTGCATCCATGATGACATGCTCTTGCTGCTTCTGCTGTTGCTGCTTCTCTTCTGTTTCTAGGTGGCTCTATGCTTCCCCACCACCAGTGTCACGTCCTGCTCCCACCATGCAAGGTGCAGCATGGGAGTTGTTCAGGAATGCAGCCAGCAGCCGCAGGATGAGGCAGGCTTGCCTCTGCAGGTCATGCTCTTGTGACAGGTGCTGCACACAGCAGTGGGCATTGCTCATGGAAGCAGCCATCGGTGCCTTAAGGACTTGAGTCCCACAGTCAATGGCTAGTGACACCCCAGAGTAGTGTATTTTACTTCAATAGGATCGGTGCCATTTGTCTTGCATAATCTTTGTACAAATATCAGATAACCTCCCAGCCCAGTGTTTGGTTATGGTTATTGCTGACCTTGAGAGTTCCCACTGGAATTCTACCTAAAGCAAAATTTCAGTTGCAGCTGGTCGTGACATGTCTGAGGCATTTGTGGGGAAGGTGAAGGAGTTTTGAAATCCCTTCAGGGAAGGGAGTGTCCACCTTGCCCTTGGAGAGGAGTAGGCCTTGTCATGTCCTCCAGATTCTGTTGGACTAAAACTCCCATCATCACTGACCATTAGGCATGCTGTCTGGTGTGTGCATGTGTGAAAATCTGGCGGGCAATACGTTGGGCTGCCCTTCTCCTTGGGTGTTGCAACATTGTTCCTAATGCAAAATTTGAAGTGAATCTGGAGGTTCCTCGCCAGGCGATGCATCCAAGGGATTCCGAAAGAAGTAAAAAGAGTATTGATGGGACTGAACAGATTTCTCAGGAGAGCATCATATCGGTCTGAGTAGAAAAAAAATATCAATACACCTTTTCTGCAAGGAAGACGGGATGGGGGAGATGGAAGAACATAGGAAGCTGCCTTATACTGAGCCAGGTCCATCAAGCTCAGTATTGTCAGTACCAACTAAGAGTGGCTCTCCAGGGTTTCAGACTGGGGTCACCCCCAGCCCTACCTGGAGAGGCCTGGGATTGATTGTGGAGCCGACTGCATGCAAAGCAAATGATCTGACCCATCTCCCCAGCAGGGCCGGCTCCAGGCATGTGGGGGCCCCCCTACCTGTCTAGTCTTTACCATTGCCCTTAATGAAGATGGCAGCCACAGTTTCCCTAAGGGGAATGAAGCCTCCGCCACCATCTTTGTTGATGGCACACATGCGTGCTACGTGCGCACATCTCTGCCATCAGCTAAGATGGCGGCAGTGGCTTCAGTACCTTAGGGAAGCTGCAGCCGCCATCTTCATTCAGGGCAATGCTAAAAAAAGGCTGACAGATAAGTGGGGGGCATGGGGTGCGGATCGCAGAAGGGGAGTGGAGGGCCCCTCAGGGGCTCCTGTAGCTCTGGGGCCCTCGGGCCAGTGCCCAACCTAGCCGCCCTTTAGAACTGGCCCTGCTCCGCAACTTACCTTTTTTCACTGCTGCTGCATGTTTTATTGCCCTGTGGCGCTCCTGAGAATCCCATGAGCTCGTGGCTGCCATTCCTGTTCCCCCTACACCCCTAGACTGAGAGAAAGAAGCATCAAACTCATTCTCAGTGGCTTTATAACACCAGCTTCACTGCTGAATATGAGGAAAATGCAATTTGTTCAACAGTTCGCTTCCACTTACCTTGGTATACATTGTATTAAAGAATATAATTGTTCTGGACTACTTCCAAATGTTAATAGTAAAACTAAACTTAGATATTGTTGGATAATGATCCTACAATAAAGATTCCTCATAATGCCATAAAAACGATACTACATAGTTAATTTTTTATTATCTCATTAAAAAATATGATATTTCTTGAGACTTCATAAAAATATAGCACAAAATGTAAGCTGTTTTATGTTGGTTATCCTCTTAATATTATCCGGAAGATAGTAATTCAACTATAACTTATACACTAGATGAAGACATAGGCCATGTTCTGGGAAAGTTGACTGTAACATGTGCAAGAGTTCTAGTATGTGCCCTGCCACATGGAATAGGGGGAAATCAAGCTGCCCTGAAAGAGGCAGTGATCCAGCCACTCCTGAAAAGCCCCACCCTGGACCCATTGGTTTGCAACAACTACCTCCTGGTTGCAAATACCCCCTTCTTAGGGAAGGTGATTGAGAGGGTTGTGATGCAGCAATTGGAAGTACACTTGGATGGAACAGATTATCTTGACCCATTCCAGTCTAGGTTCAGGCCTGGTTATGGGACTGAAATGGCCTTGGTCACCCTGATAGATTACCTTTATCGGGAGAAGAACAGGGGGAGTGCAACCCTGCTATTTTTACTTGATCTCTCAGCAGCTTTCAATACCATTGGCCATGGTATCCTTGTGGGCCATCTTGGTGTTATGGGTATTGGAGGCACTGTTTTACAGTGGTTCCAATCCTACCTTGTCCTTTTCAGGCAATAGCATTGGGTGACTGTCTTTTGACCTCCTGGCAGTTGTGCTGTGGGGTGTCATGGGATACCATCTTGTCCCCTATGCTGTTTAACATTTATATGAAGCCCTTGGGAGCAGTCTTCAGATTTGGGGTGAGGTGTCAGCAGTACATTGATGATGCCCAGCTCTGTTTCTTTGTAACTTCTGAATAGGAAGAGGCAGTACAAACCCTGGACAAGTGCCTGTACTCGGTGGTGGGCTGGCTAAGGGCCAATAAACTGACTCTGAATCCTAGCAAGACAGAGGCGCTGTGGGTTGGTGCTTCCTGAGTTCAGATAATTGGTCAGTTGCCTGCTTTGGATGGGGTCATATTTCCTCTGAAAGAGTAGGTTTGTAGTCTGGGGATGCTCCTGGAGCCATCTTGGTTGCTAGAAGCCCAGGTGACCTCAGTGGCTATAAGTACTTTTTACCAGCTTGGCTGGTAAGACAGCTGCAGCCATTTCTGGAGTGGGATAGACTGACCACAGTTTTCAATGCACGAGTAACCTCTAGGCTGGATTACTGCAATGCACTTTATGTTGGGCTGCCCTTAAGGTTGGTCCAAAAGCTTCAGCTGGTGCAAAATATGGCGGTGCAACTGCTCACTGGGTAAGGCATCACCAAAATGTCACCCCACTGATGAAAGAATTACATTGGCTGCCCATTAGTACCAGCCCAAGTTCAAGGTTCTGGTTTTTGTGTACAAGGCCCTATGCAGCTTGGGACCAGGATATCTGAAAGATTGTCTTGTTACCCCTTATATACCCATTCGATCACTGTGCTCTGCAGGGGAGGACCTCCTGCAGATACCATCTTATGAGGAGGTCATTTCCACACAACATAGGAAGTAGACTTTTAGTGTAGCGTCACCTACCCTTTGGAATTCCCTCCCCTTAAATATTAGACAGGCACCATTTCTGTTATCTTTTTGGCACCTACTGAAGACCTCCCTCCTTCAACAAGCCTTTTAAGTGGAGACCTTATCCCAATCTGCATCTGTGTTGGAATTGCTTTTTAAGGTATTTTTAAAGCTTTTTTTAAAAGATGTTTTTAAAGATGTTTTATTTTAATATTTTTTAAAGTTGTTTTGTTTTAATATATTTTAAAGTCTGTTTTTAAGACATTTTAGAGAGTTCTTGTTTGCTGCCCTGGGCTCCTACTGAGAGGAAGGGCAGGATGTAATAAATTTAATAAATTAATAACTATCTTTTGAAATATGTACTTTTCTGAATTTTGCAATGCGGCTCTCCAAATAATGTTTACAAACATGCATATAAAAGTGCCTAAAAATGAATATATTAGTGAAAATATCATATAAAATGCATTATATTACAAAACGTTGCTCGCAAATAAGGTACATTAGTCAAATGCATACAAAATATGTGTTTCCTAAGAGATATTTGCACTAAAATGTTGAAGAATTTTCAGTAGGATATTTTTTTTAAAAAAAATCCCAGATTGCTGCAGAACTGAATGTAAGACTGGGAAAATGAGAAACCGAGAGAAGCAAAATTGACAGGTCTTTCTATCCCTAGTTTCTGCCCACCCACACTGTAGTTTAACTCCCTCTAATAAGCCAACAGATCTAACTTTCTTCTTTATCGCTGTAATAAGCCAACAGATCTAACTATCTTTCTTTGTGCTCTCAACTTTAAATTGAAGGGGCTGCTCAGGTTCATTGTGACACATGGAGGGGACGGCACAACTGAGCTCTGATTGCTGAGCTCCATCTCTTGCTCTGCTCGCTGGAAGTGACTGTGCAGGTGCAACGTTACAGCATTCCAGCAACTTCACTTAATGATGCTAGGTGGGTCCTTCTTGATTATTGCCCAGCAGAAGTCAGCAGTGCATGATCCCATAGACCATGATTGCTGCAAAATGTATGGTAAAACAGAAAAAGGGCTAAGTATATGTAAAACAACTGCCTCTCTCCCTCACACCCTGGCCCAATCTCTCTGCAACAGCCAGTGCACAGCATTCCATTCCAGTGTGACCAACAGAATGCAAGATGGGGCTATGCAAATGAAGCAGTAGAACTGTTCAGCTAGGAGCAGGCTATGTAGGAAACATGTTGATGTTACCAAATGCACTCCTCAGTTAGTTTATCCCATGCCTGTGAATAATTTCCCCGTTGGAGCAAATGGCAAAACATAGCTCTGGACAAGTGGCGATGGCATTCACTTCTGAAATGGAGTGATTTGGTGTTAAGTGGCCTGCAGGCTCATGCAATGTGTTTCTGTGCTCAGAGGTGCACGGGATCCTGCCTCCCAGGAATCTCTTTATGAACCATCCCTCATAGAGATCGGCGTCTTGTTGGTCAGTCCATGATACTATTTTGTGTTGGCATTAAGAGTCCCAACAGACACAGACACATGGATGCACATACACCAGATATCTGAGAATGAGTTTGGCTTCTTTCCACTCCAGAGTAACCTTTCAAAGTTGAAATACAATAACTTGGCTATCTGGTAAAGCATGAAAAACCTGAATAATCCATTCATTGTTTCATTTAGTCTTTAATTCAAAGATAACTAAAAATGACCTCTTGCCTTCATTAAAAAATGGCCTCTTTAAATGAGCATTAGTGCACAATTCTACCCATTGAATGTCTATTATGGCTAGATTAGGAATGAATTTATTTAGACCACCAGGGAAATTGATCCTCTCCACCTGAACCTGCCTGGTAGAATTCCAACATTTATCTCATTTAAAACAGATGAAGAGTTAGCTAAACAGAGTCTTATTTCCAGAGTCCCCTAAGAATTTGTAATGATTCCTGACAAAGTGTGTGTGTGTGTGTGTGTGTGTGTGTGTGTGTGTGTGTGTGTAAATCTGCCTGTGTAGATTGATAGGTGTTTTGGTAAGGCCTGACCTAAACCTTTTTGATGTAAAAATGACTAAAGGCACCCACAAAGTTAACTATATCCACATGAGGTAGTTGATGTTTGTAGCCTCAGTTGTATGCTGCCTCAATGCACTTCTTTGTTTTTTAAAAAAGTCCTTTTTCCTAATAAGTCTTCTCGCCAAAAATATGCTATTGAGTGACTTTCTAATATTAGTGTATTTGTTAAGAACACAATCAGATCTGACTATCTTAAGTTACATCAATGAGTAAATACTAAGCTTATATTGCATTACTGGAAATTTACTAAGCTAATTCAAAGTGAGCTTAGTGACTATTCAAGAAGCATTGCTTTCACTCTGAATTAGCTTCATTTACCTTCTGTGATATCACAGAGTCAAATTTTATTGGCTATGTGATGATGTGGCAATTAACAAGGGTGTTTTAAAGGGATGGATTTAATTCCTTCCTTCTCCCTGTCATTGTGACTGCCAACTGTTTAACATGGCTCTGTGTTGCTACTCTAGTTGCTGTGCTCAGACTGTTATTTGTTTGGGGCCATCATATTTTTTCCCTTACATTTTGTTTTATGAAAAAATTTCTGAATGTTCGTATCAAAATTAGTAAAGAGATTTTCAATGTAACTCACATTTGTTGAGGCTATTCTACCTGTTGTGATTTGAAATGTAAATTATACATTTCATATATAATCTTATTAAGGGCTTAATGCATTTCAGCAATGTTTTTATGTGTTTCTCAAAAGGAAATATCCGTACAATCATTTTAGAAGTGGATAGTATTACATTTTTCAAGTGAATTGTCTTAGCATTTAAAACTCACACCACCAATGTAAATCCAATACATCTTTCTCTTTTTTCATCAGAAAACTGTCTTTAGCTATGTTCCTACTAATTTTATTCATCTATTTTATTTATATCCCATCCTTCATCACACATTAACTCCGTGTAGGTAGAACTATCTAAAACACAACACACAAGAAAATAGAATATGCTTTAAAATGCAACCATTCTTCACCTATTAAACTTATCAGTCAGAGTAGCCTTGTAACGTATTGCACAAAGAAATATCTCTCAGGCGCTCAAAAAGTCTGGTGCAAGAGGAAAGCTGGAAAATAACCAACTGACTATTGGAGGAGTGAGTCTTCCATAACTGGTGTGCTGCCTATTGCCTCAAAGGCCCTCTCCTTCAACTGCACATCCTCTGAAACCAATCGCCTCTCTCACTGTAGTACTTTAACGGTGCAGTCCTCACTTCATTTACCTGTCAGTAAGCCCCACTACATTCAGTAGGAATTCTTCTGAGTAGACATGGTTAGGATTACATCCTAGCTTGTGAAGTGTAGTTTCCCTCACTGATAGAAGGATCTCCCATGTGTGTATGTATGTGAGGGGGGGAGTGGTAGTAGACTGGGCTCAGATAGCGCACATACTCTAAACTCAATTGCTTCCCTCTCATTAGATACCAGTATCAAGGGAAGTGATTGGCAGGCTTAGATGACTGATGGCTGGTGCCCATGCACTGTATCTATCCATCAAATGAGATCTTCTAAGAGAAATGTCTTCTGATATCTCATCTCTGAATTTGCTGACAATAAAAGTAGAAAAAAAGATGAGATTAATTTTAACGTAGCTTGTGATTGTGTACAAATATTTTCTTGAACTTTAGTCATAAAAACATAACTTTCTGATGTCAAACGTAGCTTTTTAAGGAAGTATTATATGCATACTTCCTTTTTTTCCCCTAGTTGAGGAGAAAAAATGACACCGAGACAAGGTGCTGTGAGGAAGAGGCGGCGGGGAGGGGCCTGAAATGAACATTCTGCCTCAGTCCTCTCAATGTCTAAAAAGACCATGACTGCTGTGTTTTTTAGGGGAAGGCAGGGGAATGTAGGGCTCATTTTAAACTCTTATTACTTCTTTGCAAGAACAGATGTGATTCTCTGCTACCCTGCCTTCCCCTTCCATTTCTGTGGCTCGCAGAATGTCCAGTGCTCATTTTACTCATCTAGGAAAGGATTTTTAGCCTCCCTAAGTATGTACTGTCATTTGTGTGTGTGGGGGGGAGAGATCGATCCACTCCATTTGAAATGTAAGGGCATGATTCCCCTCCCAAGCTGAGCTTAGCTTCATGCCACAGCAAGTTGTTATCATATTATTTGCTTTCCTTCCCAGGTAAGTAGGAGTAAGTTGTAGCTGGGGCTGTGGGGGAAAGAATGGTGTGTGCATTTCTGTATGTAGCAGTGTCACTGAATTTGTGGCCAGTCAATGTGAATTTGGGGTTTCTGCTATGTGGGGTTGGATGGAGACCATTCAGAAGAGTCTTTCTTAATTTTTCCTTCCTCCCAGTACTTTCTGTTGCCTGCTAGCTACCATCATTTTTGTGTGTGGGGGAGGGGAATAGAAAGCCATTTATTTATTTATTTATAGAATTTATTAGTCGCCCATCTGGCTGGCTGTCCAGCCACTCTGGGCGACGTACAACATAGGCATATAATACCTAGACATTGAAAATCTAAAAACAATGAAGATAAAATCTAGCCCACCCCAAAAGCCTGCCTGAAGAGCCAGGTCTTCAAGGCCCAGCGGAAACTCATAATGGAAGGGGCATGGCGGAGATCATTTGGGAGGGAGTTCCACAGGGTGGGGGCCACAATTGAAAACGCGTCTCTCTAGTCCTCACCAGTTTGGCTGTTTTGACTGATGGGATGAAGAGAAGGTCTTTTGAGGCTGATCTTGTTGGGTGGCATAGCTGATGATGCTGGAGGTGCTCCTTTAGATAGACTGGGCCGAAATCGTATAGGGTTTTAAAGGTCAAAACCAACACCTTGAATTGGGCCTAGTAAGCAACTGAACATGCTGGCTTTGAAACTCTTAATATATTATTTTGAGCATGATCTATCCCTTCCTCTGTGTGTGTGTAGATGGGAGATCCCCACAGGGTTGTCCTAAGTCCTCCCCCTGCCCATCTCCTGTTGGTCCTCCATTGTGCATGATGTCATTATGCAGGGCAGGGCACTCTGCAAACTGCCTGTCTGATCAAGAGGGTGCTTCTGCACTGAACATCCAGCAGTCAGCTCCTTTGAAGGATCCCAGTGAACAGGCTATTTGTGCCCTTTGTGAGAGTAGTCTGCCATGTTCTTGACACACACACACACCAAACTTGTTCAGTCCCAAGGAAGCAAAAATAGGAAGTGTTAAAGATGACCACTAAAAGTAAGTAAAAATGTAAAAGAAGGCCACCGATGCCATAGTTGGGCTGTATTCAACTTAATGGATTAAAACTTTATAATCTGCATATTATAGACCTGCACATTTTATAGACTATGTTCTTATATATGTTTATAGAATATATCCTGTAAATTAGAGATGGGCAGGAATTTCGATTCAGTTCACACTTCAGGCTGAATCTATCAAATTCACACTTTCCAAAGCCATATGAGAAGTGAAACACAGCAATCTTTTGAAATTTGCATGTATTCGTTTTCTGCAATACAGGTTGCCAACCAAACAATGATTACAAAAATTCATATATTAGGGGAAAGTGTGCATAAAAATGAATATAGGTGTGGAGATAACTCATGTGTGCAAAATAAATGTGCAAAAATGCATTATGTGATGAGAAATGGCTTGCAGAATTGTATACACCAGTCACCACAAAAAATGTGTTTATTAGGAGAAATTATCACTAAAACACTGGAGAATTTTCATTTTTTTTAAAAAAAAAGGATTGCAAATTGCTGAAAAAATGTGGAGAAATGAATTTAAGATTGGAAAAATGAGAAATTGAGAGAACCAAAACTGAAAGATCTTTCCATCCCTACTGAAAACCAACATGATTTTAATGGAATGTAAAGGATGCCTTCTTCTTTTATGTATAGTTTATCAGGGTTTTCTCATTATTACAACAAATGTGTACAGCCCCTTATTCCCTCCCAGCTCCTCTACCTCCCTCTGCCCTCATGCCTCCCTTTTTCTGATCATAAGGGTTAAGGGAAATGAATGTTGTGCTGGAGTCCCAGATTAACAGCTGTTGGGGTGCAGAAGTGTCCATCACTGCAATGCGTTGTGCCTCCCACTTCTTCCAGTTGTGTGTTTTACTCAGCAAAAAGTTCCAGAGTTCTAAATCTCTTAGAAGTTTGATTTTGTGTGTAGTTTATGGAGCAGAATTTCCTCAGGGGCTGCTAGTTGCAGGACTTCTTTAAAAATGCAAATCTGTAAATCACAAGCCAGCACCACTTGTGTGACCCACCAACTTGTAAATTGCATACCCTGAAGGTTGCATAGCCTGATTTGGCAGGATGCAATTCATTAATGTGAATTGCAGCCTGAAGGGGAGGCTATTCAAGCCCTCCAACCAGTTTTTCAAGCCCAAATAGACACTTTATGAAGACAGAATAAACAAGAGGCTGCATTTTTAAAAAGCAAATCCTTTAACTTATAGTGTATTTATTATAACATTTATTATTCATAATAATATAAATATGCTATATATTAAAGAAACTGATATTGTCTCAAAAACCTGGATCTCTCTCTCTCTCTCTCTCTCTCTCTCTCATGATCTAATGTAAAGTTAGCATAAGTAGTGAGAGAGTTGGCATTCCACAAGCTACTTTCATTGCACAAGCAGCAGCACAAGGAGAAAAGTGTAATTGTACAAAAATGTGTATGATAAATTAACATTGTGCAACACCTCCACTGGTCCAAGCTGCCCATCAGATTCAGCTGTTGTACTAAGCTCAGAATCAAGCTCCTACTAGTGAAATGGCTGATGGCTAGTGGACTCACCCACTGTATATATTAAAATGCCTAGAGCTTTTAAAGAACAAACATATAACCAATATGCAGTCTTCTTTACAATATATTAATGGATACTACCACAAGCACATGTCATAATATACTTCAAATTTTCTTAAATGCAATTAAAGGCAAAAAAAAGACAATCATACTAGTATATCACTGTTCCTTAATCAATATCAAATCTCTTGGAATATCCAACTGATATCTTAAATATAAAGTGCTTAAAGGCAATTAAAGGCAGGATCCCCAGGTGGGTTGAATGGGAGATTACTTCTCACAGTACATAATTAATTGCCACAAGATGTGAGGATGGCCACTGTCTTGGATGGCTTTCAAAGGGAAAAAAATGAATGAATAATAGGTCTCTCAACAGCTATTAGTTAGCTATGATAATTTAATGGACCTCCTTTGTACAGCAGTCTTTCCCAATCTGGTGATCTTTAGGTATTTTGGACACCAAATCCTACCAGCATAGCCAATGATTAGGGATGGTGGTACCCGTAGTTCAACCACATCTGAAGGCTGCTTTTTTTGGGGAAGGTTGATGTATATAGGCAATAACCCTAAGTACTAGATGCTATGGGCAAACAGGATGGGAGAGGTATGTTGCCTTCACTGTCTGTTTGTATGAGTCCTGGAGGCATCTGCCTGGCCACTGTTAGGAAGAAAAAGGTGTTGCAGATTGACAAGTGCTCTGCTGAATCCGATTAATCTCATCGCTATACATGTTCTGCCCTTGCTTTTCATCCACATCATAGCATAATAGTTAAGAAGGATGAATGCAAAAGGTCTCAGGTTCTCTCCAGCATCTACAGGAAGGAATGGGAAATGCCCCTGTCTAAAACCCTGGAGAGCTGTTGGCAGTCAGAGTAGGCAGTATTGAACTAGATGGACCAACAGCAGAGATGTCAACATGTTTATCCATCCCATATCTGTTTAGACACACATTTCCTGGTATGGTGAAAAAAAGTGTACTATGTGGGTAATTATGGCTTGTGATCGACATTTCTGCTGCTTGCAGTTGCCACATCAGTGAGAGAGAGCCAAGGTCAATTCTCCATTTGTTATCCCTAAGTAGGGATGGAAAAGACTGTCGGGTTTGGTTCTCATAGTTTCTCAGTTTTCCAATCTTAAATTCAGTTCTCCACCTTTCTCAGCAATATGTGATCATTTGTTTTAAATCCTCATGAAAATTCTACAGCACTTTAGTGTGAATTTCTCCTAATAAACACATTTCTGTAGGTGGTTTTGACTTATGTACACAGTTTTGCAAGCCATTTCTCACCATATAATGTATTTTTGTATATTATTTTCACTGATCTGTTCATGTTTGTGCACACATTCTCCTAGCATAGGCATTTTTGTAAACATTGGTTGGCAACCTGCATTGCAAAATTTGAATGAATGTGAATTTCAACATACGACTGTGTTTTGGTTCTCATATTGTTTTGGAAAGTGCAAATTTGATAAATTGAGCTTGGAGTGTGAACTGTATTGAATTTGTCGCCCAACCCTATCCCTAACTCACCACCAGTAAAAGAGAAGGAGTAGGATAACAGGGAAAGAGTTGTTGCTCAGTGGTAGAACATCTGCTTTGCACACAGAAGACATCGCCAGGTAGGGCTGGGAGAGACTCCTGCTTGAAACTCTAGAGAGCCACTACCACTCAGAGTAGTCGATTCTGAGCTAGATGGGCTAATGGTCCGTGTCAGTAGACAGCTTCCTATGTTCATATGACTGATCAGAGCTTGGAAAAGTTACTTTTTTAAACTACAACTCCCATCAGCCCCAGCCACCATGGCCACTGGATTGGGCTGATGAGAGTTGTAGTTCAAAAAAGTAACTTTTCCAAGCTCTGTGACTGATCCTCCAGTAGTCCCTCCGCATGAACTGCCATCAGCCTCCATAGTTGTCCTAACATTCTTCTTTGTCTTCTTATCACTTGGGGCCGGCTTAGTGTAATGCAATTTTGATTTGGCCAGCTTTCCCGAGCATCCTAATGGACAAGTAGGATATAAATATATGAAATAAATAAAGGTACAGTATATTAGGAATATGACATGTGCATGAACAAACATCCTTGAGCATATGAGTGCACCTCCACATTTTGTTCTTACTGCAATCTGGGGAAAAACAAACACAAAGTGCTTCTTGATAACCCTTCAGTGAACCAAACCTGCCGAGTTCAGAGGGAAAATGCTTGTGATATAGAACAAGTGTGCTGATGGCACTGGAGTGAAATCATTTAGGCTACAGAGTGCTCTCTCTTCCTAAGGGAGCAAAATGTTTTGTACCCGCTGTTGTCGGAAAACAGGATCCATTTGTACATTCTTGATTAGTGACACATATTAAGGTTCCATTAATTTTTTGTACTTAAATTGCTTTTTTTTTTTGCTGAAGGCAGTCATTAAAGTTAGAGTTCATTAACATGTGCTATTGCCTTGCAATTTTATTTTTATGTAGCTCAACAAAAGCCTACTTTGTTGACAACCAAAAGATTATGGGACATAATTTGGTTTAGCAATCATAGGGTGTGGGAGGTAGGGAAGGTATGAAGCTGCAAAGATCTCAAAATCAACTTGAGAGCCTGATTGTTCCTCCGGCTTCAAATGTCTATTGCAAGAACCAGAATGCTGAAGGTTATATAACAGCATGGGCATCTACACACATGGGGGGTAGTGAGTTGCCTTCCTAGATGAACCGTGATCTACAAATTCCCAGCTTTCATTTTTTTTAAAAAAAGAACATTTCTAGCATTTGCAGAACCTGAAAAATGATGCAAAATGTACAGTCATTGTTCTTTTTTTGAGAGAAACCAGCATTTATTTATTTATTTATTTAGATTATTTACTCCCCCTCCCCCCCGGCAAAATTGTTACAAATGACCAAATACTCCATGCTATCTCACTGCAACAAGAACTCAATGTGTGCTTGACTTTTACAATATTGGTTTATCGGCTCAAGAGGTGCAGATGCTGAAAAAAATACTGTGTCCCACCCTCCGGAGAAGGAGAGAGATCATCATAAGCACATTGTACCAATGTCTGCAGAAGCTCCAAGGGATGGGGAAAAAAATTGATTCGCAGTTCACATTTCAAGCCGAATCTATCAAATTCACACTTTTCAAAACAACATGAGAACCGAAACACAGCTACCCTTCAAAATTCACACATCTAAATTTTGTGATTCCATTCTCCAACTAAACAATGTTTACAAAATGCATATGTTAGGGGAAAATGTGCATAAAACAACTATATATTAGTGAAAATAACATACAAAATGCATTGTATGATGAGAAATGGCTTGCAAGCTGAGTGCAAGAGTGCTTATGAATGGTCCCTTCTCAAACTGGGTGGTGGTAACGAGCGGAGTACCACAGGGCTTGGTCCTTGGCCCAGTGCTCTTCAACATTTTTATGAATGACTTGAATGAGGAGGTTCAGGGAATGCTTATCAAATTTGCAGATGATGCAAAATTGGGAGGGATAGCTAATACCTTGGAAGACAGAAACAAAATTCAAAGGTATATTGATAGGCTGGAGCGTTGGACTGGAGACAACAGAATGAAATTTAACAGGAATACGTGAAAAATTCTACAATTAGAAAAAAGAAACCAAATGCACAGTTAGAAGATAGGAGATACTTGGCTCAGCAATGCTACACGTGAGAATACTTGACTACAAAAAAGGTGAATGCTATTTTAGCCTACATTAATAGAAGTATAGTTTCCACATCGTAGGAAGCATTGGTTCCCCTCTATTCAGCACTGGTTAGGCTTCATCTTGAGTACTGTGCCCAGTTTTGGACACCACACTTTAAGATAAACTGGAACAGGTTCAGAGGAGGGCAACAAGGACGATTGGGGCTAGAAACAAAGCCCTATGAGGAGAATGGCGTTCCCGCTTTGGGGGGGATGTTTGACGCGACCCATTTTATACAGAAGGCTCGGGAAGGTTTGAGAAAGATTCAAAGAGGTCAGGTGGGGTCATTAGACCAATGAGGAGATAGGGATTAGAGGGTATAAAAGACCGCTCCTCCCTTGAAGATTTGTCTTTTTGCCTTGCGGCACCCTACCTTGTATCTCCCGTGCAAAAGGGCTCCTGCCTGTTGGCGGTCTTCGTGCTCCTTTTGCTGCTGCTCCTTTTGCTGCTGCTCCTTTTGCTGCTCTTATCGATGAACCTTCTCCACCTTTTGCTGTTCGGTGCCGTGAGTTCCCTTCCGCCTGCTGGGCTTAGCTCATCGTTCAGGCTAGGGACGGAGTTAGGGGTGGGGAGGGATGATTGTCCCCCCTCGTCAGCTGGACTGCGAAGGTTTTTTCCCTCTTTTCAGCTGTGCAGCGGGTGCCCAGCCAGCCGCTTCCCAAACTGATTTGGGGCAGGAAATCAAATTTTCCACCCTTGGGGAGTCCCACTCTTCGGCTGCATGCCTGAGCAGTTTTTCCCCTCTCCTGCCTGCCCGCTCATCAGCTGTTCAGCGGGTGTGTGGCGTTTAGCGAACCAATTTTGGGTGGGAGGTTTGAATCTCCTGCCCTTCCGCCGCGTGCCTGAGAGGCTTCCCTGTGCTGCTTGCCCACTCATCAGCTGTGCAGTGGATTGCGGCGTTTCGCCGGCTGATCTTGGGTGGGAGATTTGAATCTCTGCTCTTCAGCTGCATGGCTGAGCGGCTCCTTCCCACTTACAGATGGCGCGCTTCCTGGAATTAGCTCCTGGAGCTGCTCAGGATCCAGTCCCGATCCCATCCTTCCTGTGGAGCATTGGGAATTAGAAGTGGAGGCTGCCATAGCCTCGGCCCTTGCTTCCAGTACTCAGAGAGCCTATCAGCGTTGTTTTGAGAAATTCCAGGTGTTCCGGGCCTTATACTCGTTGCCTCATCTGTGGCCAATTCCTGTAACTCATTTGCTGCAGTTTATGTTATATTTGAAAGGGCAAAATATTTCTGTAACAACTATCGCTGGACACCTCTCCGCCCTGGCCTTTATTTCTAAGGCAAGAGGATTGCAAGATCATTCTTTAGATTTTAGGGTCAGATAGGTCCTTGAGGGTTGGTCGTGTTCCGCTCCCAGGCCCCCTGACCGGAGGAGGCCAATCACGCCCGATGTCCTCCTCCAGATCCTGCCTTTGTTCCATTCTCTATGTTCATCTCTTTACAAGACGCACCTTTTTGCCACAGTAGCTCTGACAATGTTTTATGGTGCCTTTCACCCTGGTGAAGTATTAATTTCCTCAAAGGGTGATGTGTCCTATTGAGCCTTATGCTATAGTGATTGTACGCTAGGTACAGATTCTGTGATTTTCTCCTTACGAGTCTGTAAGACTGACCAAAGGGGTTGTGGAAGTACTGTGTCTCTACGTAGCTGTCCAGTGTCTAATTTATGCCTGGTTTCGGCAATGCACCAGTTCATGTCTGCTCGGCCAGCGGGCCAGTGTTACCTCTTTGTCTATTCAAATGGTTCTGCCCTGACTCAGTTTCAGTTTGGGGCCATTGTTCGGCGGGCCTTGTTGGCCAGTGGGGGAGATCCTGGAGTCTATGGGCTGCATTCTTTTCATATTGGGGCAGCCACAGCCGTGGCCCTTGTGGGCATGAGCATAGATGGTATCCAGACAATTGGCAGATGTCCGGTATTGATTTTAAAGTCCATTGTTTTTCTATTCCCCCTCAGATGCGCAGAGCCTTCCAGTCCCTGCGAGGATCATCCTGTGTGGCCATTCTATATTTTTTGGGCCCACCGGAGGGCTTTTTCTTATGTTGCTGGGATGCAGCTGCAGCTTTCTGCACGAGCAACAGTGGGCTGGGAGGCTCAGAGGGGCATGTTGTGGGGTGCATTTCTGCCTTTGGTATGCCGAATCATGTCTCCGGCTCATCAGCCCCACATCTTGTTAGTCCATTTGGGGGAGAATGACTTTGTGCAACGGCCAGGTATGGATTTGCTGCTCAAGGTCACTCAAGATTTAGCTTGGCTCAAGCATTCTTATCCAGATCTCATTATTGTGTGGTCAGGTATGCTTGAGAGAAGAGTTTGGAGGGGTGCCGTTCACCCCAACAGGATCGATAGGTCCAGAAGGTGGGTTAATAAAAAAGTTAGGGATCTAGTTTTATCACTTGGTGGGGCCTTTATTCCCCATGATAGGATACAGTTTCAATTACCACAATTATTCTGGGATGACGGTGCTCATCTCTGGAAGAGAGGGTGTGATTTATTCTTGGAGGATCTTAGGTTTGGTTTGTGGGCTTTGTTCTCTTTGGGTTGAGGGGAACAAGCTTTAGCTGATCCCCTCTTGTGGCATGGAATTCGGGCAGGTGAGGTAATTGGGGAAAAATTGAGGAGGCTGAGGCATTCCGGTGAAGGGAACCATCAGGTCTTAATGTCTGGTGGGGATCTGGGGAGTGTCCTAGTGGGACCGGCTTCCGCATCATGGTGAATGCTTGTACGGTGGGGCCAGGTTGTGGAGGTTGGAACCACATACCTGACTCCAATAGCAAGGAGGGATAAGCTTTCCCACATCCTTGATTGGGAGTTACAGTCCAAGGTGACTGACATGCCTTGAAGATGGGAGGGAGTATTCCCTCACAGTTAGTTTGTGCCTCACCTGCCCAAAGGAGTTAAAATTCGATTAATCGGCTTGAATTGATTATGGCTGAATATTTGTTATATTTTAATAAATATAACATTATACCATATCTGTGTCACAAGTCTTCTTTTGTGTGGCAGCAAACTGAAAGAATTGGCATATTTAGCCTTGAGAAGAGAAAATTGAGGGGAGGCATGATAGTACTCTTCCAGTACTTGAAGGGTTGCCACACAGAGGAGGGCCAGGATCTCTTCTCAATCATCCCAGAGGGCAGGATAGTCAGATTTCAGCTGAACATCAGGAAAAATGTCCTAACCATTAGAGTGATATGACAACGGAACCCATTACCTAGGGAGGTGGTGGGCTCTCCAACTCTGGAAGCATTGAGGCAGCTGGACAGGCACCTATCAGGTGTGCTTTAATTTGGATTCCTGCATTGAGCAGGGGGCTGGACTCGATGGCCTTATAGGCCCCTGCCAAATCTATGATTCTATGATTGTATGATAATGTTAATGTTTTTTGTAAACCGCTTACAGGTTTCTCACAATCAAGCAGTATATAAATTTTGTTAAATAAAAATAAGTGATTAAGCAGTATATATAAATGTTTAAAATAAATAAATAAATGCATTCAACATGAGTGTCCCAATATGATTTCCAATATGTGTGGTTGAAATATTAGCGCATATACCCTGTATCATACAGTACGACTCATAGGCCCATCCATAATTGCAGTCCTTCCCTCTCAAAAAAAGAAACTGTGGATGATGAAGCATGCATATCTGTACATGTATGTATGCATGTACAAGCAAGTGTTTTTGGGAGGGCGTATCCATGAGAGCACACCTTTAAAGTAGGTAACTCTTTATGAAATAAAATAGGGCTGGATTTACCAACAAATAACCAGAACTGTCACTAGAAACTAAAATGATGAAACTGAGGTTATCATACTTTGGACACTTAATGAGAAGACATGATTCACTAGAAAAGACAATAATATTGGGGGGGAAAAAAGGGAGTAGAAAAAGAGGAAGGCCAAACAAGAGATGGATTGATTCCATCAAGGAAACCAAAGACCTGAACTTACAAGACCTGGACAGGGTGGTTCATGACAGATGCTCTTGGTGGTCACTGATTCATAGGAACACAGTAAGTCATAATCAACTTGAAGGCACATAACAACAGCAACAATAACAACAATACTAAGCACTAATCTAGGGGCTCATTTTTGTAGAAGCTTCAGATTGCCACTCCCACAACTTCTGCAGGAAGGGGGAGTTTTCCTCCTGGGTTTTTTGGGGGGAGTGGTTCTCCTTTGGCTGCTATGCAGCCAATCACAGGATGCACTGTATCACCCTATTTAAGATCATCACCACTCTCTTTTTGGCCAGCCTACCAACATTTTAATAGTATGGGATCAGCTATTCACCCTTCAGGAAGGCCCGGTAGGATTTTTTTGGGGTGTCCCTTAATTGGCCATTTGGGATGCCTTTTTTGTTTGTTTGTTTACCTCATACTGCTTTTATCCTGGGCAGTGGTGTAGCTTGTTTGGCTAATTGGCTTCTGATTTTCACAACTATTTAGTGTTTAGTGCAGACTAGGAGAGGAATAACATCAAGCTTCAGTGAGCACCCAGAAGCATTCTTTGGGTGAAGGGGATTCTGCATGCCTATCTCACATTGCTATCTAGCCAGGGGGGGGGGGTTAGGCATTTGTGGAATACATTTGAGGTCCTGTAGACTTCATCCTCCCCATTGCTATCTAGTGAGGCTGGGGTGACCTTACTGGTGTCATACCTCAACTCACCTGCATGTTCAGTTGGCAATGAAAGATTCATGCCTATCTTGTACCAATGCTAGGGTTTGAGTCAGGGTGGTGTTGCACAGTTGACGACGATGAGGGAATCTTCCTGCTAGGTCCTCACTAGGGTTAGACACACAGTTTAGGAGGCAGAGACTCTATTGCTGTAGATCTTCTAAGAATTCTGGTTAACCAAGTTGTGGCCTTTCTTTACACAATTAACATGTGTCTTTATTCTGGGTGTGGCAGCAACGTTTACCAGAAAAAAATAGGACTTGTGCAAAAACTCAACTGAAGAAACGCCCTTTATAAATAAATGCTAATAGCAATTATAATAATGTACAGGACAATTGTTTGCTGGTAGATGTGTGTGTGTGTGTGTGTGTTTCGTTTTTGTAAAGACCTCTTGTAGCTGCTTTGCTAAGTATCAAAATGTACGAAATTCAAAATTTGAGTTTATGCATGATTTTGCCTTTGGGTAAAGCTCACACTTCACTCCATGGCAGTGTGTAGCAAGTGTAGTACTAACCAAGGACTTAGGTACCCAAGCCTGAGTTTAGGTTATTAATGTATATCAAAAATATATCAAGACATATTAAGCACAGGCTATTCAACTATATCAGTACACAAAGCAGCAACTACTGAGGTTGTCAATGCCTGGAACATATCCACAATTACAACAAATCAAAACTGACAAAGAGGCTAGCGTGCACTATATTATTATTATTTTATTTTATTTTTTGCTGACTTGCACTCCTCAAATTCAACTTGCAATGATATGCTGTGACACAAAATAACTGGGGAAGGGTGTTGTCATGCCAGCTTGCCAGCCTTACCCTGGCCTGCAGTTAAAATGGCTAACTCCCAAAGCCTTATGGGGAATTCTTCCCCTTGACATCTTCCTTGTTAGCTTGCTAGCAAGCAGATAAATCTTTGATGTTCTTTCATCACTGTGACTTGGTAATTTTTATAACACAGCTGTACCAGCTTACAGTAATTTTGCACCTCCTTATCAGTGGAGGGGCCTGGTTCCGTCAAGGCCGTAAAACTCCTTGCTTTCTTATGGGAAACCAAGAGGAGGCGCCAGGTGCTGTGGGAACATCGTTTTTTCACCCCTTTGATGAAAATGTTAATTGGTTAATTGTCTCCGGCTGGGAGGGAATTTTCCTCCATAAGAGGAGGCTCAGAACTCTGGGTTTGTGTCCCACTTTGGAGCACTACCTTGCCTACGGTGATGTTCTGTTGTGGCTCCATTTACATCTTGACTTGCAACTCCCTGAGGGGAAGAAGGCTATCCATTGAAAGATCCTATGCTCTTGTAAGTATAGCTAAGGCAGATAGCTTTGTTATTTTGATTTGTGCCAAGAAACTTTCCTTTACCTTTTTTACAAAATACCTTACACATTTGGGTGTATGGTTTTAGGATTCAATTTGCTGCTACAAATTATTTGTGTGTACCTTTTTGCTTTTTGTAACCTTTTTATGCTTTTCTTATTTTCTTTTTAAATAAACTTGAATTACTTTAAACCAACGTGTGTTTATTCCAGAGAAAGGGGTCAGTTCCTAAGTTCAGTCCTTGCCATCAATTGCCCAAGGCCGGGGATTGACTCCTAGGACAGTGAGAGCAGACGTGGAAGAGCTCCCCGCTTTCACTACAGGTGTTATGTGTGAAGGGAGGAGAGGCTAAATACCATCCTGAAGAACTCTCAAAAGATTCACAGTGACTTACTGGCAGTATCTGCTGTGCTAACCATGAATTGGTTTAACAGCTTCATTCACTGTGTTATTCTGTTTACCCCCACCAAATTCTGGAAGTTGTGAAATATAGTGTCTTAGTACCATGGGAAAAAATAATCCTATACTCAGTGAGAGACTAATATTTATTTATGTATTATTTCAATAATTTATTTTCTTACATTTGTATCCCACGTATCTTCCACCATGGAATCCAATGCACCATACACATAGTTCTCAGGTGGTCTTCAATCCAGGTACTAACCAGAGCTAGACCTGTTTACCTTCAGCAAGGTGGTGGTTTCATACCATACAAGAGCATATCATATATACACCTCCGAACATACAAGAGGTGCTCTTTTTTTTTAACTCTCATTTGTAGACTTCCAGACCTCCTATACTGGATTAGGATGAGATGTTTGCTTAGACGTTGAAAATAGCCAGTGAAAGTAATAATGGGACAAGACTGAGAAGAATATTCTTACATGGTTCTTTGTCCTTTCCTGCTGATTGGAGCCCATCAGAATGAAAGGAGGTGAGCCAACCACTGAGAAGACTCTTCTCAGTAGCTAACACACTTCTCTTGCATGCTGATTGGCCCCTATGGACATCTGTTGTTCTGGAAGAAGGTGCACATGAGAAGGACTGAGGAGTGTGAAGATGACAAAGGAGAACAAGCAAGTGAATTTGGTCATGGAGTGATTATGATGAAGGGACCCTTCACGTCTGAATTTGTCACTACACTACTGGTAGGGCTGTTACTGGATTCAGAACTTGTTATGACATGTAAATGCTCATGCTTGTTCCTCTCATTTCTGATGAAGCACAAGAGACTACTAGCTAAATAGTCCATCCAGTAGCTGAACATACCTTGATGTTCAAGAAAGAGCACTCTCATTCTTCCACAAATTCTTGAAGGAGAGTGTCATTAGTTGGGAAATGCATTAACAGTTCTTTCACATTATTTCTTCCAATTTTGCTAGACTACTGGACATTTTGTCACAAGAAGCTAATCTAATTCCTTATTTGAACTGGGCAACCCATATCAAAATATGTCACATTGCTTCAAATGTTACCTTTTGTGCTCTCATTCAACAGGGGCATGACTGGCCTTTTGATATCTTAGTGGCACAGATCTGCTTGTTCCAAGAGTTTCCAGGTCCTGAGGTTGCAAAATGCTGACCTACTTGCTCTTAGGTAAGTCATAATGACATGGAAGCCTCTTCTGAAATACTCTTCATCAAAGCTTCTCCCCAGATTTTGGTGATCCAAATTACATTATTGTTTTTGTACATGTTTTACTGATTCACACATGCTGTCTTGTGTATTGGCAAAGCAGTATAGAAAAACAGTCCTGATACAACCATATGTGCAATCGCATCAAGCACATTTTTGTAGTGTTTTATAAATGTGCATGCATTTATCAATGAAAGCCTGTACAAAAAATATTGATGCAATCATACATACAGTGATCATATCAAGATTTATTTATTTATTGTGATGTTTTATCAATGCACGTTTGCATCGATAACACACACACACGGGGGGAGATTCAAATGAACTAAAGGAACTGAAAGTTTTATCAACTGTGCATGTTTTGTTTCGGGAATCTATTGCAGCATCCACACAATGTCATTGACATCAACATGGCAGCCCACATGTTTTGTCATTTTCTTGCTGGAGAAAAACTGATAAAATTAATCTCCCTCTCCCTCTCCCTCTCCCTCTCCCTCTCCCTCTCCCTCTCCCTCTCCCTCTCCCTCTCCCTCTCCCTCTCCCCCCCCCACACACAAAATCAATTTGCAAATTAACCCCCCTTTTGGAAGCACCCCATTTTAGAAATTCTCCCTGTAAACTGGAAAATTGTGTGTGAGAGAGTGAGGTATCATACAGCATAGAGTGAATGCATAACAAAATAAAAAAATAGAATGAATATAATCTTACTGATTTTTCTTTCAGTCTCTTCAATCCAGCTACACACAAGTTCATTCATTTTACAGTAGAATGTTACATCGAACGTTACACTCTTATCCAACGCATACTGCAATTGTTTTATATCACATCATTAACATTTCAATCGTATCATACTCATAGGCTGGTTCCAGGGTAAAAATCTGATGTCCATCCTAGTGCAACACTGTTCGTTCATTTGTCACCTGATATTCCACACAGAAGTTGTGACATCACAATTGATACCAGTTGAACAGTTTTATTGTCAAGGGTTTCATTCATGTTACTACCCTTACTGTAATGACTTTGTTAAATCCATGAGGTTCTTCTTTCAAGATTCTTTTCATGCTTAGTATGTTGGTGATCTCATTCTCATTTGGGATTTAGGAACCTCTTGTTTGATAAAAACTGAACAAAACAACTAAGACCAACATTCTCTACAATAGCAATTCAATTTTCCTGAAATTTCTTTTAAGGGTTTGACATGAGTCAAACTGTGCCACATCACTGAGACTTTGTACCAGCTTGTTAGATATAGTTTTGTGATATATTAGCATGTACTGGCATTTCAGAGTTGGTGTGGCAATTTTCCAGATTTTTTGAATAGTTTATAATGAACACAATTTTAAATTTGCAACTCCCATCTTTGAATTCAGCATAACTTCCATAGCAGAAAAGTTATGGAAAATTTGCTTAGTTGAAACACTGTTGGCTGTATCCCATGAATTAACTCCAGGCCTCAAATAGAGGCTGATTTTTTTTCCCTGAAGTGAATTCACCACAGCCATCTTGGATTCCAAGATGGAAGTTACTGGCCAAATTGGCAACCTGACTTTTCTGACACAAGTAGATTACCTATACTTGAAATACCCTATGCTGGTTCTGGAAATTTGCAACTCCATCAAAATCAGGACCTTTATTTGCTTTGCTTTTATCCTACTACCAACACCTTCCTGGATACTGTTGGAAACAGACTGATGGACTAAATAAACCTAAATCCATTCTAGGAGGCTTGGAGCTTTCCTTATCTTTGACACTTTTCCAAAGTTTAATTTCTCCAGTTAAATGGGAGGGGGAGGTCAAAAGAGCAGTAGCTGAAGATGTTATCATCTGCTAAGCCCTAATTATTATGGAGGAAATGAAGGTAAGCTAGAAGTAAGCTATGTGCCAAGAAAAGCATTTGAAAAGAAATATTAAGAGTGGGAGTATTGCAAGGAGTGCTACTTTACAGGATAAAGGTAAAAACAAAATAACTAAAGAATGCAATTATTTAAACATGAAGTATTGCTGCCCATCTTCATTCGCAATTCAATGTATTTACCCCAGGAAAAGAAAAAGTAGATGACTTATAATGGAGTTTTAAAAGGATGAATGTGGGTGGAAATAACACACGCTGAAGCTTATCATATGTATGGTTCACTAGACTCAGACAGCACACACTTTCTTTGCTTCTCCAGATTTTAATTGGTGCAAGCACATTAGCCATGTTATTTTTAAAGCTTCATATTTTATTGAAAGTTATGCCTGAAATCTAAAAATTGATCAGTGATTTTTGCTGCCCACGTCTGAATAAGGATGGAGAAACCAGATTATTTCCAGTCCATGTCACATATCAACGTGTTCAGTCACAAGTCTGTTCCATCCCTTTCCCAAAATAACCTGCATTTTTTTAAAAAAGAAATCCACTCATAAATTTAAATATGTATTTTAATGTGTTTCCTTGAAAAATATACATTTCTAAACATATTTTCCTCTCAGAATACACATTTCTAAATATGTTTCATACATTTTTCCTTTTCATTTTAAACATAGAATTACATTAGAACGTTTAGGATGTGCAAAAGCTAATGGCCAGCTAAATTCTGATCTACACATTAAGCTGGAGGTGTGGATCAGGTCAAATATGGAATTTTTCAAACATCCCAACCTTTGAATGCTTTAAATAGGGTCTTTTACTGAGTATGTGACATTTAATGGCACTTAATGCTCCTTATAAAGCACAAGATGCTTCCAACATTTAATGGGTGCATTTTTACAGCATTACATGAGCTCCTCATAAGCAGGTTATAGAGCAAGCAGCATAAAAGCAGACTTCTATGAAATCTGGTGGCTGATACACCTTACAAAAGAATGTTCAGATCCTTATCTTCAAAATGCATATTTCCCAAGTGCATTTGCAATATCAAATTTGTATGCATTGGGGAATGTGTGTGCATAGTGTGCATGTCAAATTTGTATGTGTGTGGGATGTCTATGCATAGTGTTCTGCACTCCTATTTCCCTCTGGTCTGATTTTGTCTCGCCTTCCAGTGAACACAAGAATCACGTTGCTGAATCATACTAAGCCCCATCTAGCCCATCATTCGGTTTACAGTGAATAGCATCTAGATGCAGGGCACTTACAAGGAAGAAATGAAAGTGCGGATCATCCTAAGGGTATTCACAGCATTTTAGTTTAGTTTAATTTAGTTTAGTTTAGTAGACTTCTTACCTGCCCTTTACTACAAGGTCCCAGGGCAACTTTGAACAATAAAAATTATAGAATAAACCAGGAAACCAGAAAAAAATGTAAAAACAATTAGAAACAGTTCTACATATAAAACAATTCCATATATAAAAACAATGCAAACATTTAAAAACAATTCCACATATAAAACCAGTACTTTGGTATGACAAAGTAAAAGTTAATGTGGACTTTAATAATCATTTTATAAGACGTCCTTTGTTGAAAATATGGAATAGATATAAACCAAGGTTTTGTTCCAAAATACCATTATGTGTCTCAAGTCAAGAAGCGTTCTATAGAAGAGAAATGGCCGGAAAAGAGAAATGGTTAACTTATCAAGAACTATTAGAAAATGTGCATGGAGAATATATAATGAAACAGAGAAAACAACTAATAAAGGAAGGATATAGTTCTCAATGGTTTGCCTATTTACAATTGTTGGAAAGATATAAAATGGATAAGAAAATGTATGGTTTTGAAATAAGTAAATCTGATTTTGAAATACGTCTGTGTACAAATGATGAATGTATAATTGCGAAAATGTATAAACTTTTGTTAAAAATGGAAATGGAAGAACAAGTAAAAGAGTGTATGGTAAAATGGGCAAAATTTTTTGGTTATAACATACAAATGGATCAATGGGCAAATATTTGGAAAAAAGGATTGAAATTTACACTATGTTACAATCTTAAAGAAATTTTTTATAAAATGATGTATCGTTGGTACATGACTCCAGAAAAGTTGTCAAAAATGTATAGCAATGTTCCTAATGTTTGTTGGAAATGTAAACACCAAGAAGGATCATTTTATCATATGTGGTGGTTGTGTAAACAGGCGAAATCATTTTGGGCACAGATAGGTAGGATGATGCAAAAAATTCTAAAGATAAATATTCAATTAAAGCCAGAATTTTTTTTATTGGGTTTTATGGATAAACAAATAGAAAAGAAATATGGAAGAATAATATTATATATGATTACAGCAGCAAGATTATTATATGCACAAAAGTGGAAAATGGAATCAACACCAACAACGGAAGAATGGTTATTGAAATTAATGGAAGTAGAGATGGATAAATTGACATGCTTACTTAGAGAAAAATCGACAGATACATTTCTTAAGGAATGGAAGCCTCTCTTAGACTTTTTGCTGAAAGATCAACATGAAATGATGATAATGGGATTTGACGATTAATTAAGATAGCCTATGGAGAAAAGTGATCTTGTATGTATTAAGGGACAGGTTTGATATATATTATATACTTATAGCTGATCTGCGACAAATCGGAAGTCAAGATTTTTATTGTACTATTATGTTTTTGTTTTTGACTTTGTTTCATTTTGTTTTCTGAAACTTTGAATAAAAATTATTTTTTTTAAAAAAACCAGTAATAAATATAGGGTTGTATTCAATTAAGTTCTACTCAGAGTAGACCTATTGAAATTAATAGACCTAAGTTAATCATGACCATTAATGTCAATGGGTCTACTCTGTGAAGATACATCACACTGTACTCTAAAGTATATTATGTCTGAATATGGAGGTTTCATTTAGCTATTATGGAGGTTCCATTTGGCAGGTTTCCAGTTAGCAAGACTGGCACTCCTGTCAAAGCTCTGTATCACTGTGTAGAAAACAAAGATATGATCATTCTCTTTTAAGATCAAATGCATTGAAAGTTTACCCACAATATCCTCATTCATGCATTACTCACATGTAAGGCATTGACTCATGAAATAGGAGCCTGCTTCCTTACCCCTGATGTTCCATATGTGGGCTAGTCCTGCAAGGTGAGCTCAGACATCTGAAAAGGAATGCTTATATATAAGCAACTGCTCACAGGTAGGAGTTCCACATGATGGGGATGCCCATGCCGCTAGTGTCTTGATTTCATGGAGTCTTGTTCTGTAAGCAGTAAACACCTGCTCACATACAGGGATTACTTTTCAGACTTCAATGGTCAATGTGTGGATGCTGGGGTGGAGCTAGTCTAGGCATATAACATTGGGGACACACTCTGTCTTCATTGTGTGATTCCTGTATGCATGAGTAATATTTGAACAGGGTTAACTCCTCAAAAATGTGTATCACCTTCCCCAACATCTTTTAAACTCAGGTTTGTCTCTATCAATATTACAATAGAAATACAGGATTGAATGCAGGATGCCTTTTTATGCACTCCCCTTTGGGAGTACATATTCTTGTAATGGGAATCATTTTTCCATGAGGTGGTCCTTGAAATCAGGGGACAAAGTGGTGCTAATAATATACACAGATGTTTTTGTCCATTACAAGCAATCACCATACTTTGTCAATAAACCCCTTCATAGGTTTTACCCTAGGACATTTCAGTCATGAATCCAGTAGAAATCTGGCTAATAAAAGATCTATTAAATTTTGCTGTGTACCCGGAATGTTCTTTTTCTTTAAGTAACTCACCAAAGAGTAAGTAGGATCATGTGCCCTTTTATGTACTTTATAAGGCTTTGGGCATGACCATCAAAGATGTGATTATGTTCCTCTTTCAACATTTATTTAGATATTTATTGGTAGTTTATAATGCATTCTTATTGGGGGTATAATGCCACCTCGTCATTACTGATTTGACAAGAAATGACAAGTTTAACATAATAACTGTTTCTCCAGGAATGCATCCTGCTGGGTGGTTTTTTTGCATATTAAAGGAGGAATGGGGTGATACATGTATAGTATATTTTCATAGAGTCAGCATATATGAGAAACATTAGTGATTTCACTTCAAACACATCCAATTTGAGAGGAAAGATGTTGCTTGTAATGGCTAATTTATGACCACCTTTCAACAAATGATATATCTATGAACTATATCAAATCCACAGTCCAATGAATTTTTCAGTATATGATAAAGATTTTCCAGATCTCAGCAATTCATATTTGATATTCCTATACATGCTCAAATATATCATTGTGACACCTGTGTTTTGAAGTGAACAAAATTCTTTGTTTTAAGATACATTGCCTCTATGCAACATCTTGTGTTAAGATGACACCATTTCCATTTTCACACTGAACTCTCTGCTGTAACAGTACTTGTATCATATATGCAAAAGCCAGTTACTGTCATACAACAGAACAACCAAGAAAAAGAGCCCACAGGAAGGTGGGATGGATCAGATGGTTTCCAGTCTATGTCAGTTTCACATATATTCATTCATAAATTCATTCTATCTTGCTTATGCATCAATTTGTGACATTTAAAATTTAAGACAAAAATGCATTATTTTTCATTCATTTTCCACAAAATGCACATTTTTGTATGCTTTTACCCAAAATATGTATTTCAGTACATTTCTGCACATTTAGGGGGGTTGTGTCACAAAATTCAAGTTCCGATCTGTATACTAGTCCAGGAAGTGTGAATCAGGTTCACTTCAAAATGCAAACTGAACAAAACCCTCAAGCATTACTTCAGCAAGGCTATGCAGTTGGAGTGGTTACATTATACAGACAGGACAACTGCAGTTTTCAAAGGCTCCCATTGGATTGTATAAGAGAAAAGTGAGTGAGTTGCAATCTGTTACAGAGATGGGGGGGTGAACCTGCCCCTGAGGTCATAATGTTCAAGAAGCCCCTTTAACTCCCACCTTAACAATGTTCTCACCCTCCCCATATGTTAATGACAGTCATTCTCTCTATCATTTAGTCTTACTGTATTCAGGGTCAACGCCAGTATGTTTTTTTTAATAAAATCTGTCCATTTGTGGTAATAAGTGAGCTTTCTTATATACAATTTGGGTGCTTCCCAAGGATCCTTGCAATATATACGCTCTCTCTCTACCAAAATCCCCTAGCTATCAACATAATGGCCATTTTACTGGCAAACACTATGACCTGGGAGACCAGGGTTCGAATCCCCACATAGCCATGAAGCTCACTGGGTGACCTTGGGCCAGTCACTGCCTCTCAGACTCAGAGGAAGGCAATGGTAAGCCCCTTCTGAATACTGCTTTCCATGAAAACCCTATTCATAGGGTTGCCATAAGTCGGAATCGACTTGAAGGCAGACCATCCATCCATCCAATCTGCCACAGAATTCCTATTTATATAAAATAATGTACTAATTGTGATGTATACTGCAAGTTCCTGCTCAATTTGGGAAGGTGGAGCAGGTGTGCCCAGCTTGCACAGACATTGGGAGTGAGGTAGATGCATGCACGCCTGCTCCCCCCCCCCACACACATGTTCTTTTCAACACATGGGCTATTGAGAAGGCCAAAAGTCCTATTTTAAAAACAACTTTCTATTTTAAAAGCAGTATAGCTATTCTGCTTCTCCTACTTGAGAATTATAATCAGCTAAGCATATTAGACTGCCTCAAGATGCCACAGTTTAATTATGAGAAATACTCTGTGGCTTGTGGTTCAGGAATCCAGATACTTTTAATAGAACATCAAATGCTTTATATTGCAATCCTTTTGTGTAAATAATTGGCAAGATGCAATATACAACCCCACACTTGCTAAGAACATACACGCCGTGCCTGAAATCTTCCTAAACAGTTTTACTAGGGAGTAAGTCTTATTAAAATCAGTGGGATTACTTCCGAGTGAACATGTATACGATTGCACTGTGAGCACATTGATCAAACTTTAAACACAAAATAAGAAAAGCCAGTATTTTAAAATGGAGGGCACAGTTTAATACTAAGTATTCCAAAATGGATTATAGAGATATTACTTGGGGAATAAGTGGTTACCAAAGGCAATCTATCTATCCATCTAGTACCAGGAACACTCAAAAGAGGAATGTATGACAATATTCTTGTTATAAAGGCACATACACACAAACACACACACAAATACCAAATACAATTTGCAATCATTGCTAGAGCAGAACATAAAGTGAAATTCAGAACAATCAAGAGTGGAAATACAATACTTAAATGTTTGCCACACTCCACTGTTGCATATGCCATCTTGCAGTGCTGCCTGGAGTTCATGGATACAGCATGAATGTCTGCAGCAGGCAAGCCCTTACACATACACCAGGGCATGCAAAGACATCCTGCTACAGTCTTTGAATTGTATGTGGAGATGCCAAGGAGTGAAGGAAAGCAAGTATGCATGATGTTGGAGGTGGGGCTAGTGAGCTTAATTCCACTTCTGACTCACATGCCCATTTTCTTCTGAAGGGGCTTCCTTCTTCCCTAACTTCATGATCTCCTCATAATTTCTATCTAACCTTCTGAAAACAGTGGGAGTTCCAATCACAGATTTCCCAGTGTCGTATCTAGTTACACCCTCAGTAGGGCGGGATGGGAAATTTGATGAGCTTACCTAATTTGCACTTTCTGAAGCAATATGTGAGCCAAAACACAGCCATCCATCAAAATTTGCACTTCTCTGAATTTTGCAATGGAGTTCTCTAGCCAAGTAATGTGTACAGGTTTGTGTGCAAATGCTTATAGCAGGAGAAAGTGTGCATTAAAACACACATATTAGTGAAAATAACATGCAAAAATGCATTACTTTAGGGGAAATTGCTTTGAAAAAATACATGTATGAGGCAAAACTGAATACAAAAATGTGTACTTTAGGAGCAATTCACACTAAAGTGCTAATGAATTTTCATGAAGACTTTAAAAAAAAGAGCTGAACTGAACATAAGAGTGGAAAAAGAAGAGATTAACAGGAACTGAAATTGACAGATTCACCCATCCCTAACCCTCAGTAGGAAAGAGAAAAAAATATTGCTGTGATTTGGCAGATATTGAATAGTTTTTTTGTTTGTTTGTTTATTTATTTATTTATTTATTTATTTATTGCACTTGTATACCGCCCCATAGCCAAAGCTCTCTGGGCGGTTTACAGCAATCAAAAACATTAAAACAAATATAGAATTTAAAACACATATTTTAAAAACAATTTAAAACACAATTTTAAAATTTAAAACAATATAAAAACAGTTTAAAACACATGCTAAAATGCCTGGGAGAAGAGGAAAGTATATACACACACATACATTCCATTGTATTGCATTGTATTGTTAAATGGATTGTACTAGGTTCAGAGAATTGAACCATTATTTTCACTGTAAGCATTTTTAACGACCCCATCTAGTGTTCAACTCAGACTAAGCTTAACAACTAGCTTGATTAGCAGTTCAGCAAATTTGAACCAATTTGGATTCTTTCTATACTAAATTATTATTGTAAAAAAAATTAAATTGCATTATAATTCATAAAATGAATAAATGGTAAATATTTCACCTGAGGGGGGGGAAATAAAACATGCAGTTTGCATGCACTAATGCCACATCCTCCAGAACTCTGTCATTTTTAAATTGAGTGGAGAGAATGAATTGCAATGGCAAGTGTTGTCTCTATATTGAATGGCATACTAGGAAAAGAAAGCACAAGTTTAACTCATTTCAGGTATTGCTATCTTGCATCTTTTTAAGCAGAAAAAACCCCTCTGTAAATGCCATTACATATATTTGTGGTACAACATTTCACTCAGTTGATAGAAACAAAGAGCTGACTCTGATGGGCAGGGCAAGGCACTTCCAATTGCTTTTGTTCCTATTTTCACTTTTACTGAGATGAGGCTCATTTGTTAAAGAATTTAGATAGGTGTGAATTCGTTTGTGAATCTTATTATGGCCAAATATCTGTTGCTTTCTGGAATGCTGAACACCTTGAGGTCATAATCTGATCTAATCAGAGTTGGGTAAGAGCCAGAATGGTGTAATGGTTAAGGAGTTGCACCTTAAATGGGGATGGGAGAACCATGTACGCTGCCTTAAGCTACTTGGAGGAAAGGTGGGATATAAATGGAAGAAATAAAAATAAAATAATAAATATACCTACAGACCCATTTTTCATGTTCATATGTAGTTAACATATCCAATTTCATTTTAAAGATAATTTCCCAAAGTTTCATCATCTTGCAATAGTTTTTCAAAATTTTACACATGAGTAAAACAACTAGAAGCATGGCATGCAAGATGAGTCAGAATTTCTCTATTTTTTTCTAATCTTCAGTTAAAGACCTCTGCAAGAAAATAGACCATTCATTGTATTTATAGTTTTGCATTCTTATTTAGTTGTGAAGAAAATCAGATGAGCCTAGGACAATAAAACGTATGCTGGTTGTGCATGTTGGTCACAAAAACACGTGCTCCTTCCCCCAATAAATGAAAAAAACTATAAGTTTTAACTTTAATCTCTTCTGTTAGGTTGTTATCATTAAGAAAATGTGATGAGTTATTAGTGTATTTTACACACAGCAGTTCTTGTGACCACATAACATTGCAATGTGCCACTTACACAGCATAAATGTATTACATGTGTCATTCTTTCCCTGAGAATGTAACAAGTATTAGGCCTATTATTTGTACTATACCATTGATGTAGGGCATCTTACAGAGTTTTACAAAAAGAGACAAGGTCCTGCTGTAGAGGAACCCTCTGGAAGACTCACTGTAATTTTGAGGAGATTGTGTGGTGTATGCAGCTATTTCTTCAGTGCCTATCTCTCCTTCAAGTGTCCTGTATGCCTAAACTTTCTTATGGCTCCCATGATAAAGTTTAGGAAGTACAGTTGAGTCAAGTGCAATGGATAAACTAATCAGAGATGGTGTGCCAAATCTGTGACAATGTAGCCAAAACAAAGGTCTAGTTGATAGTTAATTAGTGATGTAAGCATGTGTTGGCAAAATGTATTAACTCCTATGATAGGAAAATAGTATAACATAGTATAAAATAGTATTAAAAGTCCCAAGAGAACTCAGAATGTTGAACCTTTCCATGGGCAAAGATTGCAACATGCACAAACTTTGACTAGCCCTCACCCTGGAGCTCATCCATAACTGCATGGGGTTCCCAGTAACTGAAGGGACATAACTGTACATGCCTTTTCCTTTTGTTTTTGCTGTTAACATCTTGCCCCTCTCTCTAAATAAACTCTGGGAAAGTAATCAACCTGGTGTGATTATTACCTTGACCAAATCCTAAAAGAACCTCCGCCCCTGGCAGAACACCTGCTGTCAAGAAGCTTACAGTTTGAAAGACAAGTCAGCTAAGGGGAGTGTGGACATATGTTATTGCTTTTAGAGGAAAGATAATATAATTATGGGTTAATATATTTAGTAATTAGATAACTTAGTTAAATTAGATAATTAGATATCAGTGAACTTCAACCTGGGTGTGGTTTAGAACTGATATTTCTCTACTAGATCTCCACTCCCTTTGAAACATATGTAAACTTCTACCAGATTTCCCTCGGATGTATCAAAGAGGCAAGCCCATTCTAATTGGCTCTCCATAGCTTGGCTGAATAGATAGGAGTCATCTAGCGATACAAAAATTCACCTCAGGAGCCGAATATCTCTTGCCAGAGGAGAGAGAGGGGAGTCCTTCTTTACAACCCTCAAAAGGACCTTCAGAGCTTATTGACCAGCTATTTTGTGACTCAGAGAACAGTACAACCTTTAAAATTTAAAGACAGTCTTGAACACAAATGAATTTCTCACATAATTTAAAATAAACACCACAAATACAGGGAATAATGTTCCTATAGAAAATGTAATTATCCTGAAAATGCAGAAGTAGAAACATAAATCGAAGTACCAATGTCATTTGGCAACTTTGTTATTGATGAGTTGGAATTAGGGAAATTAAAAAAAAAGTTAGTGAAAATTTGTTGTAAAAGCAAAATTTGTTGTGAAAATGTATTTGATGTTCATTAATATAAAATCCTTTTCTTAAAAAAGATTTCCATGACATTTGCCTTCCTTACAAATGATGATAAATGTTCGGTTGAACAGAAAAAAAATAATTCCCGTGTGCATTACAGCATCCCACGTGGACCTCTGCAACTTGTGAATGCATAGTAAAGTGTCATATGCACAATTCTTGTTTTAGAGACAATTATTTGCGGCTGTCTGTCAATGAATTGCCATATGTTATATTGGTCCTCAGGTCATCTGCCATAAAACCTTTTTACCACAGTTTCTAATAAACATTACCATAGGTTTGACACTTGCCCATGAAATATTAGCTCTTTATATATATCATGACATATGGAATTCTTTTTTTTTTACTTCATACTTTTAAAAAAGGTAAAGGTGTCCCCGCACTTATAGTGCAAGTCATTTCCGACTCTTAGGGTGACGTCTTGTGACGTTTACAAGGCAGACTGTATATATATGGGGTGGGATTGCCAGTTCCATCCCCAGCCTTTCTTTACCCCCCAGCATATGCCGGGTACTCATTTTACCGACCACGGATGGATGGAAGGCTGAGTGGACCTCGACCCCTTTTACCGAAGATTCGACTTCCTCCTTCCATTGGAATTGAACTCCAGCCGTGAGCAGAGCTTTGACTGCGTTACCGCCGCTTACCACTCTGCGCCACGGAATACAATTATCCAAGTTACAGATAAGTCCTTGAGACTGCAGAACTGTTATGTTGTTCACAATAAAAAGAAAGCATTTAAACTACTGGTGGCATACTTCTTGATTATTTTTGTAGGAAAGATCAATCCAGTTAGCAAACAATATTTTAATGTTAATTGGAGTTCAAATAATATTATGTTAACTGGTGTCCAAATAATGGAGTTCAAATAATACACAAAATATGTAAAGAAACTTACAGATATTATGCTGGTCATTATGGAATTATTCAAATGAAGATCAGTCATCATCCATTGTTTGAAATATAGTTCTCTAAAAAGCCCATCGTTTAGTTAAATTAGCTCATTCATCTTGATTTGTTTGCAGGGAGATTATGTTGGCTATGAAGTGAACATTCATCCTGATCTTTTATGGGGAGGTTAGATGATGTTGCATCAAAGCAACTGTTATCCCACACTTTTTAGTGCAATTTCCTATCACTTTTGTTATCGCAAAAAGTCTGAACTTTTGAAGAAGCGGTTTTGTTGCACAAGACCTTCCAATCAACTATAATTGTGCAACCTAAATTTGATGGTATGTGATTGAATCCTACATAAAAATAGTCTGGAAGTGCCCTTCTTCTGAGAGAAGCAATTTATATTTTGGATCAAAGCAAATGCAGGAAACAGGAGAACCTTTAATCCCATTAACATTTCTTTCTTGCTTCTGCATGTCACTTCTTTTACCATTGTTACCTAGAGAAAAAAAGAGTTTTATCAAATGGTGTCTAAGCATGTACAGAACAGACCTCCAACCATTCAAAGGAAGATTTCTTTCCTTTCCTTCCCAGTTCAATCTCCGTGCATCCCCCCCCCAATCAAGAAAAATAATCTGCTATGACATAATGGAGGATCCTCCAGAGCCAATGGGGGAGTAATAGGGAAAGGAAAGGAAGATCAGATCCACAAGTGAAAGTCCACTCTTGTAATTGGATACTACCCATATCTCTTTTATATGACAGAGGGGGGTTGTGATTCCCCTGTATTTTGATAACTGTAAATATGGTAAGTGCGGGTTTATTAAAGAATACATGGTAAGTGGATTGAGTGAGAGGGGGGAGTACATGGGCTAGAATGCTGGAGAATGCTGATTGACTGAGCATTTGAGTGGCTGAAGGTAAAAATGACAGGAAGACAGTTGAGAGAGGGTGGTTGGTGGGTTGTGGAGTTTGGGTTGATTGGAGTTGGTTGTGGGCTGGATGGTATTAGGCTGATATTGAGGCAGATCATATTTGACTAGAAACATAAAGAGTAACACAATATATGAAACCATACGCTTGTTAAATATACCTAAAGTAATCTTGTTATTTCCTGGTGTTTATAAATAAATATATTATTGGTTTACCAAAAGCCTGATCCTTGGCTGGGGCTTTCACAGACCAGAAGGGTGGGCAGGGTAATTACCAAGGTTGGGAAACAGTATCAATGGTGGCAGCGGTGAAGAGATAGTGTATCATCAAGTATCCAGGGCAACCCAGGGCTGTATGCTTTATTGGCACAAAGATACAGGGGGGTTGTGGCCTGCAAGTGCACCCAGACACAAAGTAACAATAAGCCAGAAGGAGACTAAGGCAAAGTCCCCAGGGAATATTGTGAAATAGGGAGTGGCAGGTGCTGCTGCCTAGCAGTGGGATCTTGTGAGATCTGTGCTAGAGCCGGTGAGAGGACAAATAAAAACCAGGATCCTGACTGGAGAGACCTGACAGGTGGTGGTCTGAGGTGGGATCCTCACAGTGGTCCTCTATTACCACCCTCAAAATGACCTTCAGAGCTTATTGAACCAGTTGTTTTGCACCTGTTACTGATTTTTATGTTGAGGTCTTAGGTTCCAGTTCAATGCAGCTAAGAGGTTTTATATCCTGATGCAGTTCTACATCACTGAAAGAATGAAAAACTAGTTAAAGTTGCCATTGTATACACACTTACAGAAGAGTAAGTCTCATTGGATTTCATGGGGCTTACTTCTGAGTAGAGAGGAATAGGATTGCTGTTTTATAGCACAAACCTACACGTGTCTACTCAGAGGTAAGATCCATTGTATAGTAGAGATGGGGAACCTGTGCCCCCCATATGTTGTTGGATTACAATGCCCATCATCCCCAACTATTGGCATGCAGGCTGGGTCTGACTGGAGTGGGAGTCTGAATACATCTGGAAGGCCATTGGTTTCCCATCCCTGGTGTGTAGGATTGTAAGATAAACACAGAGCTTGGAAAAGTTACTTTTTTGAACTACAACTCCCATCAGCCCAATCCAGTGGCCACGCTGGCTGGGGCTGATAGGAGTTGTAGTTCAAAAAAGTAACTTTTCCAAGCTCTGGATAAACGAGCTTAGGGGTCTGATTCAGTTAGATTACTTGACTGGGTTTTCAACACCATCAGTTGTCTTCATTGTCTAGTATGGTGGATGCTTAAGTCCCTACACTCCATTGGCCCAGAATTAATATATACTGCTGGGAACAGAATTAACTTCACTTATTCCTAATTGTTTAAAAAATGAAGGGTTGAAGCTCTAGTTGCTTTCAAGGTAAGTGCTGCTTCACTTTAGTGAATTAAAACTGCCATAAAGCTGCAGAGATGAGCACTGCAGCAGGAGAGAAAGTCAGTTTATTCTAGCGATAGGAAAAAATGTACACATATATTTTTTTGCCAAGCAAAAACTTGAATGACATCTGCTAGTAAAGGAAAAGAAAGTAAATCAAATTTATGCATCCATAAATTCATACCATGGAAATATTTAATGGTTTATATAATATTGATTATTTATGTATTAAATTTATACTCTGCCCTTCCTCCCAAATGGAGCCTAGGGCATTAACAGGATAATAGGATGTCTTGTATAATATGATATTTTTATTAATATTTGTGTTATTATTTTGAGTTTGTAAGGCATGTGTGATGTTCATATCCATTAACTAAATAGTTATTTAAACATAAATACAAATATCACAAATTATATTATATTATAACTACAGTTATTCCCCCCACAGGATAGCATTTTATTTTTCCAATAATGGCACAGGAAAAAAAATAGTACAAATACAGGCTTAGTTAAGAACACCCAGTGGGCATCTACATGCCGGTACATATCTCAAGAACACTTCCTGTGCACTCCTAATAATCAGTTAACAAGCAGGATCAATGTCTGGCAGGTACAATGTTAAAACTAAAAGAGTCACTGTTGCCAGGACTGCAGAGTGGAACTGACCCCTGGGGTTTGGGGCAGCTAACGCCTTGCCAGCAAGTCTAATTGGACAGCAGGAGATCCTTGAGATGGAAGATTAATGAGCTTCATTGGCAGAACACACCAGATTCCCCCAGAGGGTGAAGAGCTATAAACTGACACCAAGGGAAAGTGTAAAGGGGAGCAAAGGACACGAAAACTGCAGCCCCTAATTTACTTGCTCCTTGGAGAACATATTGGCTGGTTAAATCTTCTTTTAAAAAAATGCTGCTGTAGGATTATGCATGTAATTTAAAGCCTAATTTTTATTTTCTTCTTAAGGAAATACTTCTGATTTTCCCTCCGAGCAAACTGCAAAAAACCCACAAAAAAACCTGGAAAATCATTTACCTAACTTTAAAGCAGTGTAACTCTAGGATTTTGGATACCCCAAACTTGTCATGTGGAAGAAGGTTATGGGCTTGGAAAACCACACCTGCAAAAGAGGCAAGTTTTACAATCTGCAAGAGTCATTTCTGGCTTGGATATTAGGCTTATTATTTACCAAAATATTTATAACACACTTTGTATATATCCAAACATTTCAGGGAGGCGTACATTAATATTAAAAAGCCACACAAATCCTGCCATAAGTCAGGACAAATAAAACATGCAGTCTTTAAACACAAGTGATGATGATACAAAATTGCACTACGAGGTTAAAACATCAGTAAATAACTGAGTTTTATGAAACTATGTGTCTGGCAGATCTCAGAAGAGAGGGCATGTCACAAGTGAGGGGCCACCATGGCTGCTCAGTTTTAAATTTCTAAAACATCTAATTTATGTATGATTTCAAATTAATTAATTAATTAAGAACATGTATTCACCAGCTTTCTCTTCTATGATGAATTATCAAAATGGACTACATATAAAACATAATACAAGAATGAATCAATGTTCTTATGTGCCTTCAAGTCAACTACGACTTATGGTGACCCTATGAATCAACGATCTCCAACAGCATCTGTTGTGAACCACCCAGTTCAGATCTTGTAAGTTCAGGTATGTGGTTTCCTTTATAGAATCAATTCATCTCTTGTTTGGCCTTTCTCTTTTTCTACTCCCTTCGGTTTTTCCCAGCATTATTGTCTTTTCTAGTGAATCAAGTCTTCTCATTATGTGTTCAAAGTATGATAACCTCAGTTTCATCATTTTAGCTTCTAATGATAGTTCTGCTTTAATTTGTTCTAACACCCAATTATTTGTCTTTTTTGCAGTCCATGGTATGCACAAAGCTCTCCTCCAACACCACATTTCAAATGAGTTGATATTTCTCTTATCCACTTTTTTCACTGTCCAACTTTCACATCCATACATAGAGATCGAGAATACCATGGTCTGAATGATCCTGACTTTAGTGTTCAGTGATACATCTTTACATTTGAGGACCTTTTCTAGTTATCTCATACCTGCCCTCCCAATCCTAGCCTTCTTCTAATTTCTTGACCATTGTCTTGACAAGTTCAATGTCCTCATTGTCAACTTCAAAGTTACATAAATCTTCTGTTGTCATTACTTTAGTCTTCTTGACGTTCAGCTGCAGTCCTGCTTTTGTGCTTTCCTCTTTAACTTTCAACAGCATTCATTTCAAATCATTACTGGTTTCTGCTAGTAGTATGGTATCGTCTGCATATCTTAAATTATTGATATTTCTCCCTCCGGTTTTCACACCTCCATCATCTTGGTCCAATCCTGCTTTCCATATGATATGTTCTGCATATAGATTAAATAAATATGGTGATAAAATACACCCCTGTCTCACACCCTTTCCGATGGGAAACCCATCAGTTTCTCCATATTCTGTTCTTACAGTAGCCTCTTGTCCAGAGTATAGGTTGTGCATCAGGACAATCAGTTGCTGTGGCACCCCTATTTCTTTTAAAGCAATCCATAGTTTTTCATAATCTACACGATCAAAGGCTTTGCTGTAATCTATAACGCACAGGGTGATTTTCTTCTGAAATTCCTTGCTCCCTTCCGTTATCCAATGTATGTTTGCAATATGATCTCTGGTACCTCTTCCCTTTCTAAATCCAGCCTGGACGTCTGGCATTTCTCGCTCCATATACGGTAAGAGCCTTTGTTGTAGAATCTTGAGCATTACTTTACTTGCATGGAATATTAAGGCAATAGTTTGATAATCACTGCATTCCCTGGGATCCCCTTTCTTTGGAATTGGGATGTATATTGAATGTTTCTAGTCTGTGGGCCATTGTTTAGTTCTCCATATTTCTTGACAGATTTTTGTCAAAATTTGGACAGATTCAGTCTCAGTAACTTGTAGCAGCTCTATTGGTATGTCATTTGTTCCTGGTGATTTGATTCTTCCAAGTATTTCAAGAGCAGCTTTCACCTCACATTCTAAAATTTTTGGTTCTTCATCATATGGTTCCTCTGTGAATGAATCTGTCACCTTGGCATCTCTGTTATAAAGTTCTTCAGTGTATTGCTTCCATCTTCCTTTTATTTCATCTCGGTCAGTCAGTGTGTTCCCCTGTTGATTATTCAACATCCCTACTCTGGGTTTAAATTTCACTTTCATTTATCTAATCTTTTGAATAGGGCTCTTGTTGTACCCTTTTTGTTGTCCTCTTCTATTTCTGTACAATAACTATTGTAATAGTTCTCTTTGGCTGCTTTCACACATGGGGCTAATAGTGCTAGTTTAACAGATTAAGAAGGTAGAGCTTCGTTCCAGATTTCAAAAATCCCTTGCACACTGCAGTACCTGTTATACCGGCATTTTGCGCAAGTCTTTCACACACAGAGCACAGAGCAGAGTTTTTCTCCCCCCCTTCATTTGGCCTCACACGACACCGGATGAGCAGGTCTTCACCTACCTTTGGTTTGAGGCCTGTTCTTTCGGTGCGTGGGGGGATCGTGATCAGCTGAGAGGCACGGCAGTGCAGCAGCAGAGGCTCTGGTTGAGCACAAGCAGCAGCAGCACAGGCTGCTCTCTCAGGAGCAGCTGGGATCGGCTGGGAGGCATGGCTGTGGCAGCGCAGCAGGGCGCGAAGGCTGCATGCTGGGAGGGCTGTTGGTAAGGGCGGGAACGCACTGCATGCTGGGATGGCTGTCATGTGAGCAGCGGCAGCTAGCGCAAGACGCTCACAATCTTCCAGGTTCCCAGCCTGCTATCGGAATTTTTCTGGTATCATTTATTGCGGAAATTAGTGCTAAACTTCCACTACATTCCACCAGAATTCTGGAGCTACCCGTTATGTTGTGTGAAAGCTCAAATTTTATGTGCAAATTAACAGGAAATAAATCGTCAGAATAACGGAATAAAGTGCAGTGTGAAAGCACCCTTTGTCTGTACATATTAGTCACTGTATTGTTGCATTTAGGGTTCTGATGATGTTTCTATCTCCTTTTGCTTTTGCTTTCCTTCCCTCTTTAACCATTTCAAGAATTTCTTCAGTCATTCATTGAGGTCTTTCTCCCTTTTTGACTAGAGGTATTGTCTTTTTGCATTCTTCCCTAATAATGTCTCTGACTTCACTCCATAGTTCTTCTGGTTCTCAGTCAACTAAGTTTAAAGCCTCCAATCTGTTCCTTATTTGATCTTAATATTCTTCTGGGATGTTATTTAAATTGTATTTTGGCATTATGATTGCTTTGTTCTTCTTCTTTAGCTTTATTCTGATTTTCTATACAACCAGTTCATGATCTGTACTGCAGTCTGCTCCTGGTCTTATTTTCACAGAAAGTATGGAACTTCTCCATCTTCTGTTACCAATTACATAATCAATTTGATTCATATATTGACCATTTGGTGATGTCCACATGTACAGGCGACTTTTTGGTTGCTCAAAAATGTGTTCACAAGAAACAAATTATTGGCTTCACAGAATTCAGTAAGTCTCTCTCCTGCTTCATTTCTATCTCCTAAGCCTCATTTCCCCACAATTCCTAGTTCTTCTCTGTTCCCTACTTTCGCATTCCAGTCTCCCATGATTATCAGCACATCTTAATCAATTTCTTCCTGTACTTCTGTGTAAAATCTCTCCAATTCCTCTTCTTCTGCATTTGCTGTTGGATCATAGACTTGGATGGTGGTTATGTTAATAGGTTTTCCATTTAATCTCATTGATATCACTCGCTCAGACCTTGCATTGTAGCTCCTAATTGTTTTTGCTACATCACTTCTCACTATTAAAGCAACCCCATTTCTTAATTTCTCATTTCCTGCATAAAATATTTTGTAGTTGCCTGATTGAAAATGTCCCATTCCCATCCATTTTAATTCACTCACACCAAGTATTGTAATGTTGATACATTCCATTTCTTGCTTGTCAATTTCTAACTTTCCCTGGTTCATGCTTCTCACATTCCATGTTCCTATTGTGTGCATCGTATTACTCCGGACTCTCCTTTCTCATCTGTGCACATCAGCCTCTGGGCTTCCTTTTGGCTTTGACCCAGCTGCATCATTAGTCACAGCTCTATTCGTACTTGTCCTTTGTTCTTCCCCAGTAGCTCAGTGAGTGCCTTCTGACCTGGGGGTCTCATCTTCCAGCACTATCTCATGTTGCATTTTGGATACTCTGTTCATAGGGTTTTTGTGGTAAAAGGTATTCAGAGGTGGTTTACCATTGCCTTCCTCTGAGTTTGGATGCATCTTAGTCTGTTGTCTCAGGTTTGACCATTCTGCCTTGTGTGCCCCTGCTAGGAGTCTAGCCTCTTGGTCAAGACTCTTGATGGCATTGTTCTCAGCTTCTTCAACACTCTCAAACCCCCTCACCACCTTAATCAATATGGATTACATGTAAAACATAATACAAGAATGAATCAATAAAATCCAATTATTACAACCAAGTCATAACAGCAGAAACCACAAAACCAATATCAGAGCAGTAAAAGTGGTCAGGGACAAGTTTGTCACAGTTCTGTCCTACTTCAGTGTTGTTTCCAAGAGCAGTACTTTATTTTTCCCCATAGACATGAACGGCAGCCATTCCCTGTTGTGCTCAAAGACACCACTGGGATAAGCCTAAATTGCTTGTTCCTGGTGGCCCAGGACTCCTCCATATGCTGCTATTTCCAGCCCGTGTCAACAAAAGGCATCTTTCATCTTCTCAACCCCATTTCTGAAGCCACATCTCTTTTCTTTTCTGCAGCCCCACTTTGCACTCCTGTTTTCATCTTCACACCCATGGCCATGCCTTCCCCATCTCTTCCTTTTGTGCAACTTCCCCTTGCTCACAAACCACCTGCATGGTAACCTCTGGCATATTTTTCCTCTCACACGCTGCAGCTATGAAGCACCCATTTCACCTTCTGCCCAATTAGGAAGCCACCATCCCCTCCTATTCTGCAGCCCCTTTCAGATCCCCTCTTTCATCTTCACCCCCTTTCTCATGCCTCCTCCTCCCTTCCTTTTTGCAACCCCCCTTTACAAGCCCATGTTCTCCTTCATCCTCTTTTCTTCTCTCCTTCTCCTCTACCCTTTTTTCAATTCCTCTTTGCACAGAGACCATCCCCATTTCCATGCCTCCTTCCTCCCACCTATTCTGCAGCCCCTTTGCACACACACCCCATGAGGTTGCTGCATCTTTAAGATGAACAGAATCTTAAGAGCAAGAAGCTTGATCAGTTAGAGAAGGTTAAGTTCAGTTGATTGATGTTGTACGTACGTGGGTGTTTGCTTGTTAATATAATACCTGTTCCAAATTATTTCACTGAATCTGGAACTTCATGTTGAAGACAACACATGGAGTGAAATACAGTGTGTGAAAGTATTTGAGGACTCTGCATGCTCTTTCTTTCACACATGAGGCAGCTGAGGAATTGTAGAGTGAAAAGTCTGAGAACAGCGAGAAAGAAGGGGCACTGAAAGGGAAAAAGGGTTCTTTAAAACAATGGAAGTTTGAGTAATGCAGGTATTGAGTGACACTGAGAGGAAAATGGTGGCTTTTTACAAGGGCAGATGTTTGAGTAGATTGAGCAGGGGGAGACACTGAGGAAAAATGCTGTGGTTTGAAACAAAGTTTGAGTACAGTGAGAAGGGAACTGGGAAAGGACCTGTTGTGTTAGCTTCTGTGTTGTACCTATCTCTGGTATTTCTCCTTGTTACTTTTTTTTAAAAAAAATACCCTTCAGTATTCCTCCCTTCCCAATTTAGTCATAGCTCTCCTGTTGTTTTAAACAACCACTTTTTCCTTGTCAGTGTCCCTCCCATGGCCACTGCTGTTGTGCAACCTACCTTCACTTTTGCTCACCTACCCCACCCTGATGCAAATCCTGGACTGTGAGGCAGCCCTACAGATCCTCCAATGGGGTGTGTGTGTGTGATGACCCTCTTACATTTTATTATTTGTAGGACTATAACAATAACAACAACAACAACAACAACAAATACTTGGATCCACAGTATAACTTGAATCACCACTCCATTTTCATGCTTGTCATGCTGATTTATTCCTCCTGGCCTGATATTTAAATTGCTTGGTTGGTTAAGACTTGTGGAAAGGCGGGGTATATTTTATGCATAAGTTAGAATCTTTGTGTTATTCATGAAAAAAATGAAATGTCTGAATTTTTATGTGCCTGCTGAACTGTGGGCAACTTAGCTGTATGTATTATCCCTTTCGCTCAGCATTCTCTTGGGGATTCCCTTTTCTCAGAACACTTTGAGTAATGATACCATTGCTCGGATGGAATTATTGCTGTGTTTGATTTCAAGAGTTCAAGAACATTTAGATTTTTGTATAGGAACTTTAATGTAGTAAGATCTTATACAGCTAACTTTGTAACTTGTTAAGGAAGTAGTGGACTTGGGGACAAAGGGGACAATTCCACATTGTGTGAATGGCTAACAGGTTGTGGTATAGTGGCTAAAGTGCCAGACTAGGACCTGGAAGACTACAGTTCAAATCCCAACTCAGTCATGAAACTCATTGGTTGACTTTGGGCCAGTCATTGTCTCATAGCCCAACTTACCTACTAAGGTTAGTATTAGGGTGAAACGGAGAGAGGAAGAAGCATTTACGGCAACTTGAACTCCTTGGGAGAAAAGTGAGATGAAAATGTAATAATAATTACAAATCCTCCAAGCAAAGCAAGTATAAGACTTCATTCACAACCATTAACTGATTGTAAAAGCTCGTGAAGCAAATAAGGAAGCTCATGAATCTAGCAATGCAATAGCATGACCTATAAAAATGCCTGATGCTCAGAATGAAAAACTAGTAACTAGTTCACAGTAAACCATAGTTTATTTTAACTATGGTTCCATGTGATGTGTGAACCAGATCACTATGCACATTTCTACATGTGTTTAATCCTAGTATACACATTTTGTAATGCATTTTGGTGCACTTTTTGAGCCAAGATATGTAGCACGAATTTCGAAGTAGCATGTGTGGATCAGGTCAGTTCACACTGGAATACACAGAAATAGAATTTCTCAAGCATGTTGAATAAAAGCTTCCATCTAGCTTCTGCATCCCTACTTCCTGCTAAGGATCCAGGTAATGATAGCACAGAAGCATTCCCTGTTGCCCACACTACCATTATGAATTGTTCTCAAATACTAGGTACAATTAAACTGTGTGACAGTGCTCTATTGTGGTTCTAAGGCAATACTAATGTTCAAGACCTTATAGTGTTTCCTTCTGCAGGAGAGAGAAAGCAAACACATTTGCAGGAATTTGTTAGCAAGGTGACACCAGAACAAGCTATTCTGTTCTCATTCGGAGAGGCTCACATCCTAAGTTCAGAGCAGTGCAGGTGAATAAGCAGAACGTCATTAAGGTAAGCCTACATTTATACCAATAATGGTAACAGCAAAAAACATCCCTTTGTGTCATGGTATGCATGCTGTAAATGCCAGCAGTAACAGGAGAGAATAATGTTAGCAAAACACCATGGGAGGTTTCCAGCGTTTCTCCACCTTTACAATTAGTTCTGCTAGGGGAGAAATGCTAGAGGACGATTTGACTTTGTGGTCTGTTTACCTGAAGCACCATTTACAAAAGGCTGAATTTGCAGGGAAGCTAAACAAACATTGGTTGTATCTGGTATGGGAAGGATACAAATCAAAGGAATTTAATGCTGCAGCACGTCTGAGCTGTGGAGGAGAATACAATAGGACCCACATTTCAGTAGCTAGGATATGTGAATGTTGGTGTCTCAGCAATGCCAGATTCCTAGCCAATTTATTTCAAGGTAATGTAATGTGAAAATTGAACTTTTATGTGACTGAGATGAGATTTCTACCATGCCTTTTCTTAGTGGTGGGACAAATGGTGGTGCAATATGCCAGAACCTCATGGCTTGATTTAGACCTATCAAAATATCATGGAAAACCACCATAGTATGAGTGCATCTGGTCACTGAGGGAAAGCCAACAGGAGCTGACGAGCATCTGGTTCAGAATCAATCATCCCCAAGGGATGAGGACAAAATTGCTCAAATAGGAGAGAGGTAGAACTACACAAAGAAAGACCAGGGGAACATGAAAGCAGTTCAAAGAAGACAAAGCTCTGTATGGTGAAATGCACAGTGTCTTTGGAGACACACATTGTGCATATATGCTTATATGCTAATGCCAGAAGCCTTCGTATGAAGATGGGTGAGCTGGAGTGCTTGTTTTGGGGTTTTTAAATATTGTATAGGTCATCATCATCATCATCATCCCTTCACCAGAAGATCCCACAGCAAGTTACAACATTATAAAATAAGTTATTGAAAACAGCTTAAAACAAATTAGTCACAACTAGAGAAGGTCCTCATATGAGAGAGAGAGAGAGAGAGATTCAAAGGCCAGGATGAAGAGATGTATCTTCAGAATATGATAAAAGCTGCATAATGAAGGTGCCAGGTGCAATCCTGGGGGAAGGGATTCCACAACTTAGAGGCTACCACCGTTAATGTCTTTTCCTGGCCATCCTCCCATCCTCTGAACTTCTGAGGGTGGTGAAAATACCAAGAGGGACACCTCTGCTGATCTTTATACCTGAGAGGGTCTGTAGTTTATCAGGTATTTGGGGCCTCAGTCATTTAGTGTTTTAAGTCTGAGTTGAGCCAAGAAATGAACTGGCAACCAATGCAGCTGTTTTAATAATAAATGAAATAAATAAATAGCTTTCAAGTTGATCCCGACTTATGGCGACCCTGTGGATAGGGTATTCATGGTAAGCGGTATTCAGAGGGAGTTTACCATTGCCTCCCTCTGAGGTTGAGAGGCAGTGACTGGCCCAAGGTCACCCAGTGAGCTTCATGGCTGTGTGGGGATTCATTCATTCATTCTATTTCTATTTCTATGCCGCCTTTTGGCCGAAGGCCCTCAAGGCGGCTCACAAAAAAATAAAATAAACACAAATACAAAATACACATCAGAAAAGAATACAGTGCACAGAAATTCAAACAGCAAAACATTAACATTGTTTAAAAAACAAGGTTCTTTACAGGCCTGGAGATAATCTGTCCTTAAGATGTAGCACTGCCACTCCAGGAATTTTAGTCCTCAAACATTGAGCAGCTGTTGTAAAGGATTTGCTCACTAACACCATCTGATTCTTGCCCGAAATCATCGTCCGTAGACTTGAAGTAGAACTTGTAGTTGGGCCGGTTGAGGAGCGCCTTGAAGTTGCCCAGTGTCACCCGCTCAGCCGGGATGAGCAGCTTCACCAGGTACTGCTTCTCCTGGTTGTCCAGATGGTAGATGATCTTGGTCTCCACCACCGCCGTTGCCGCCGCTGCTCTTCGCGGAGGGCACCGCCGGCCGAGCCCGGACCTTGCTGTCTGTAGCTCGGACGTCATGGCTGTCCTCGTTAGAAAAGCCCAGCAGCTGTTTTTCTTTTTCTGCTAAGTGAGACTCGAGAAAGGAATAGGATGTTGGTCGAGAACTACCCTCCCAGTTGGCTCAGGGTCGCGGGGAGGGGCGTCAATCCAAGAGCTCTTCTCCCGGGACACCCCTCCGCCCCTTTCCAGGTACAGATTCCATGCCCGCGAGGCCCTCTGCTTCCTGGCCATTCAAACCCTGGTCTCCCAGGTTGTAGTCCAACACTCAAACCACTACACCACACTGGCTCCACAGCTGTTTTAAAACAGGGGCCGTATGTGATCTAAATGGAACCTCTGTCAATAATCTGGCCACAGCATTTTGGACCAGGTAAAGTTTCCAAGTCATCTTCAAGGGCAGCCACTTGTAACAGGCATAACTGAAACCTGGTAAAATAGAGACAATCAGTGTGTCATAGTTATATCTGGGGGGAAAACTCTAGGAATGACAGGGAAGGTGTACTATAGTCTAGTCCTCTATGTCAAAGATAACATACAGCCCAACAGGTTTGAATTCCCAAACAGGGCACACTCCTCTACATAATTGCTGTGGCTGGTAATACCAGGCTACAAGAGTAATTCAGTACCAGGGATATATTATTATCCTTCTGATCAAAATATCCAGGGTGATCTTGAGATAGAGAATGAAATCAAGGAGGAAATGTGGTAATTAACAGGTGACTTCAATTCCCATCATATAGACTGAATGCATGTGTGATCCAGTCATGACAAAGAGATAAAAATTCTAGATACCCTATATGACTGTGCCCTAGAACAGTTGGTCATGGAATCAATCAGAGGGGAAGGAACCCCAAATTTAATTTAAAATGGTGCTCAGGACCTGGTGTGAGATATAGGTGTCGTTGAACCAATTGAGAGCAATGACCTTGCTATCATATTCAACACATGTGTATGTAAGTGGACAATTGTCAAGAAAGTCCAGCCCAGTCACATTTGACTTCAAAAGAGAAAGCCTCTGAAAATTGAGGGGATTGATAAAAATGAAGATGAAAGGCAAGGTCAAGAGCATCAAATCTCTCCAGAATATGAATATGGGTGAATCTGCCAATTTTGGTTTCTCTCAGTTTCTCATTTTTCCAATCATAACTTCAGTTCTCCACATTGCCACATCACTTTGTGATTTATTTATTTTTAAATAATTTTTACAAACATCCATCAGCATTTTCGTGTAAGTTTCTGAATGTAATCTTGCCTAATATATCAATTTTTGCAATGCAATCTTTACTAATATATGCACACTTGACACTTTCTTTGAGGGGAGAAGGGGAAAAAAGCTGAGCAATTGCCACCATCGAGCTGGTATAGTGGCCCATCCCTCTTTCCCCCAACTGTCACCAAAGGGGCATCTAGAGCAAACCATCTTGCCCTGAGGGGAGTGAGAAGAAGCAGTAACAGCTTCTTCTTAAACAAACAAGCTGTCTTTTTCATTTTATTGTAACTCTAAAAATAATAATCAATACTTACTGTTATAATAATCTTATGTAAAGCCCTTTGTGAGGTCCACCAGCAAAGCTGCATATAAATGCCTTAAATAAATAAATAATAGTACATGCATTTTTGTACTCATTGCTGACCTGGAGAACTGTGCTGCAAAATTCATAGAACTGCAAGTTTTGCTTCAGAAAGTGTGAATTAGGTAAATTCACCTTTACCTATACATGGAATTGAATTTCTCCTCCATCCCTACTCCAGAACACTGGGGGTTATTCAAAACCACCATAATAGAAGCTCAGCTAGAATGTATCTAATGGATCAGGAAAGGTACCACTAAGGCCAAGAGGATGCCCACATGGTTTACAATTAGAGTTAAGAAAACTTTTTGAGGAAGGGGTTTTATGCCTGTATGTGCTTACAAGTTCATGCTTGCCTTACTGACATTTTGAGGGGTACACCGAAGACATGTTGGTTGTACACCTCAAATTACAATATGAAGTCACCACCCATAAGCCAGCAAGCTGTAGCTTACATTGTATCACAGTAGCATGCACAGATCACCTGGGAAAAGTTAGACTTAAACAGATGCCCCTTTGCCTAGGACCTACTATAAAACCAAACAAAAACTCTTCAGAAGCACTCACTCCTGGGTCTTATGGGAGAGAAATTGCTCTTTTTTTTGGTCCTGGCTGAGTAACCAGAGTTTAAAGCAGTTTTTTTATTTACTAATCAATACAAAGTAATGAACTATTTGCTCCCACTAGACCGCGATATAATTAAGGAAGCACACAAATACAATGCTAATGTGCCTGAAAATCTTTTGAGCTAAGGGAGGCTCCATATATTTTAATCCAGATCAGTAGCCATCCCCTGCACACACCAAAATGAAAACATGTAAATTCTATTTCAGAACTGTATTTGCACTTGGAAATAGCGGGAGCACTCTCTGCTGACATGCTATAGGGGGGGGGAAATCTTTAATTGTAGCGAAGGCTCTCTCGGGTTTTGACTTGTACTGCTTCCAAAAGCATAACCAAAGGCAGATCAATTATGAGATGCAACAGTGAAGTTAAGGATTCTTTTGCTAACAACAACAATTACACAAGCTGGATTCATATAAGAATGCATTGGATTCTGAGAGCTCATCCCACATCAGCACAGTATGTGGTATTTCAATATCAGGGTATTCAATTGGTACAGCAGTTGCATTCTTATGTTCAAAAATTACTGAGCTAATTTGTCCCATCCACACTTCATGGCTGCCTCGGGATTTGCAGCAAATTGTCATTAAACACTGCCAGAAAAAGCTGTTTCAGGTGCTGCATTAGCTTCTTTATGAGAGAACAGAGCAAGTTCATTTGCTATGATACATATAGCTGCAGAGTAGTCAGTGGCCATGTGTGCTGGTAAGCTCCCAACAAAGCTTCTGGGATGACAGCAGTGGAAGAACTGGTGAACATGCTAGCCTCTTAATGAGGTGTCATAGGTACTTGGTCTTTGCACTTGTTCTTGCTTCCAGTTCTGACAGACAGTACAAGCACTTGCAGCTTGAGAGACCCCCTCCAGGAAAATGAAGACCCTGTGGCAGCTGCTACCACTAGCCACTCATTTTCGAAGTGGCCTCAGTTTTTCATTAACAGAGAGAAGTTCACCGTGGAATAGGCTGTTCTAATATTTTATCTCTGGTAGCCATTGCTTTGTCCCAGTTGGAGGCAACAACAACTGCCATCAGAGACAAGATGATGATGATGATGGTGATGATGATGATGGGGAGTAAAACTGACCACACCTGCCTTATTTGCAAGAATTTTAGAGTTCTTTTTATCATTTTCGTGGGTTGGTAGTATTCAGCTTACCTTCTCATTGACAAGGTGGCTCAGAGTGGTGTGTGTGTTTTTCTGTCCATTCAATATTTCCCCATCTTCCCCAGCTGCCCTTGCTTCCTAATCTGAAAAAGCTCTTCAGACATCATAAGGCCATCTTTCCCCTGGGCTTTAATTGAAGCATGAGAATCCAGGGAGGCTGGCTACTGAGCATCTGAGATTGGGGTGTGTGCTTGCTAAGGATGTCAGAATACTCCAATGGGAGTGGAAATTGCTAATGTTTATCTCATCTCTGGAACAGAAATCAATCCAGCAAATATGGTGTTGCTTTCAGTCTGCCAGCAAAATGTAATTGATTACATTTTCCCCCATATGCATTGTACTTCTTTTGAAATGAATGGAGTGGAATAACGTAACTTACATAATTTACACATAAGTAGGTCTGGCTCCAAAGGATGGTCAGGTGGGGCTCTGGCCAAGGGCCCTTGGGGGGCCCCACCACTCCCCTTCTGTGATTCGAGGCAGGACCGCCGCTTCAGACCACACAGTGAGACCTCCAGAGCCCCTGCCATTCCCTTGCATCAACCTACCTTTCTCAGCTGTTGTGTGGTTGCACGCACATTGCTGCCCTTAACCAAGATGGTAGCTGAGTTTCCCTAAGGGACTGAAGCTTCTGCTGCCATCTTGGCTGATGGCACGCATGTGTGCTAGGCACACACATCCCTGCCATCAGTCAATATGGCGGCAGAGGCTTCAGCCCCTTAGGGAAACCTCAGCCACCATCTTGGTTAAAGGCAGTTGCAATCGCACAACAGCCAAAAAAGGTAGATTGAAGCAAGAGAATGGCAGGGGCTCCAAAGCTCTTATCCACGGCAGTGATCCTGCTGCAAATCGCTGAAGGGGAGCGCCGGGGCCTGGGGCAGACTTGTGCCCAAGAGACCCAGCATGTCTGGGGCTGGCCCTCCACATAAGTGATGTAATTTCACCATGGTGGACAACAAGACAAATAACTTTTTTTTTTGCAGAACACAAATTGCAGCAGAATGGAAACAGTGCTACATGCGATAAATATAGGGCAGAATGGGGGGGAAATGCCTTCTTACATCCCTAGTGCTTGCCTATTCTGTTTGGAAAGGAAATCTTTATCTTTAACAAAGAAATTCACACTGATTTCTTTAAAAACAGACTTCACAAAAATGACAATGAATAGTTGTCAGACCCATAGTAGGCAGCCTCCCTACCTTTCTGTGCTTATCAGAAAGTCTAGGTGAGGATGTCAGAAAGTGTGCTGGGCACCCTGGAAGACTGCAGAATGCACCAGGAAGATGTTCTGTAAAATGAAAGGACACTTACAGAATCTCCTCAACCACTTTTAAAGGAAGATGAGCAGAAGAAACCACCTTTCCCACCCATGAAAATGTCATTGACATTTCCCTCCCCTTTGATAATGTTTGAATGCAATTGTTTTGCTCATTAATTGATGGAGAATGGTAGGAAAAAAGAGCCAAATATTTTTTTTGGCACAGTGGTAGTAAAATCACAGAGAGGGATCTGCACCTGTGATCCCTCATTAAGAAAGTTCCTTTTGAATAGCCCAAACTGATCACTATTATTGCCTCCAGACACCTGATCATGAAGATATGAGTTTAGTACGAACAACTTATATTAAAGGATCTGCAGTGGGTTGGTATAATTCTGTCTAAATAACTCCTTTGCTACATTGTGGATCTGAGGTAATATCTCCTTCTACCTCAATCCTTGCTCTCCTGACCTGAGCCCCCTAACTAGTAAGCTCCCTTCTTATGTCTGCTTGTGGCCCTCATATTCCATAATGTGCTGTGGGAGGTCTCTGATCATGGCTTTGAGTGAACAGATTGGGTTTGTCTGAAGAGTTCCTTCCCCTGTTTCTTCAAGCTTCATGGCATTGAGGGGAAGTTCTGAAGAAACACCCTTTCACCTTCTAAATAGGCTTCAGAATGCTCACCCAATCTTTCTCCTTTCTTTTTTCCCATTATCCCACACTACACTGGCCATCCTTACTATGCCATCCAATCCTTAAATTAGTGCCTGGTATTTGATCAGTATGCCATAGGTGGAAAAATTTCAACCGATGCAGACCCATGTGTGTGTGCATGTGTGCGTGTGACACACAGAGAGATAATCCTACACAGTCCCAGGAAAGTGGCAACCAGCAGAGCTCACACTATACACTGTACCACCACACTTGTGAGCAGCTGCCAAGCTAAGGTGGGCAGGGCGGCCTTCTGGCTGAATATTCTGTGGGATCCCATAGCGCCCTTTTTCAGCTGGACAAGGCTTTGCAGATGGCCCTCAGCCTCTCTCCTTCCCTGAGTGAGGGAGAGTGACAAACTGCTACCCGATTACCCTTAGAATGAGAGGGGAGGTGAAGGAGTGCCTCTAAATAGTAAGCAAAGAACTTCTATGGCTATCTCATTGGCTGGAAGACTGAAGTCTGTAGACGAGAAACAAACAGCTATTAAGACAGTTTGAGAATGATTCCGAGTTGCTATCCTGAACAAACATTTATACAAAGTAAGAAATATAGCCACAATTATCTGCCCTGTATCCAATAGTGGAGAGCAGGGTGCAGCAGGAGCATTCCACTGATTTAGAGTTGCCTACATCGCTGCTGTATACCAGGACAGAAAGGGCGAGGCTGCAAGGTGCAAACGCACTAGTGAGAGTGCTACAATTGCTATGCCAGTGTGTTTGCACTACAGTGAGCTCACCACCGCCTCACCCCTCTCCTTCTCTGTCCCAGTGTGCAGCAACAACACAGGCAACCAGAGGTCATGTGGGTGCTGTTGCCCCATCCACACTCTGCTCCTTCTCTCACCAAAATCAGGTCATCATTTTTGTAGATTTTCATGGTTCCCTCCCCTTTCTCACGATACATCTCTATGTACAGTAAGGGGGATGACTATACTATGATATTAATTATTTGTAATATGGTTGATGTGGGAGTATGGGGTTTTTGTTTTGACTTTTTACAACACTCTAGAAGTCTGTACTCTCTAAAACAGGCATGTGAATGCAGCATCCAACAGTTACACAGAACTCATAAATCTCTCACTGAGACTACATACAGTGATGCCTACTTGAAGATGGTCAGCAAATTCTCATAAACTCTAACAAGCTAATAACGGTGTGGAAGATAATACGCTGTTTCTCTGCGGTGTTACTGCTTTTAGTGACACTGAGTGACACTGAAACAATACCAGTACAATTATAAGTGGATTAATGTAAATATATTTCTAGCTCAACCCACAAAGGAAGGAACCCAAGTGGTTTAAGCTTCACCAAGCTATTGTATCCACTTCTATTAGGACCTCTCTTATTCATTTGCATGGCCACAAAAACAAAAGCTTGTCACCCCTAAATCATGTCCTGTCACACGTGCCTTGAGAAAGCAGCTAGTGTGCCTCAAGAAATATATCCAGCAAAGGAACTTGTGAAGCTTATAAGAATCTGTCTTATCTTTATGGAGGCTATCGCTATAATAATTATTAGCCACAATGGACTGGCCTTAGGGTGGGTGAACTGGATGATCACCTGGGGCACAGAACTGACAGGGACACCAAGCTGAGCTGCAGTGAGCCAGGGTGGCTAAAAGCAAGTGTCTGGAACCTCTGTCCCAAGGTTCTACAGGTTATTTGGCTGCTAACTACTGTCAAGAACTGTCAGGTCAACCCCCCAACCCCAGGGCAATTGAACCCAGCCAGGCACAAACCGTGCATCTCTTACCAGGGCTGAGTTAAACCAAACACCAACCGTGTAAGGTAGGTAGGCTGCCACCACCCCTTAACTTGGTCTCCCACTCTGGATCAAGGGGGAACTCTGAGTGCCAACAGACTGGCAGAGATTCTCATGCCATGCATTCACTGCTTCGGAGCCTCAAGCCAAACCCAATCCAGTAGTTAGTAGCTTTGTTATCAAGGTGCTGGATCCAGAGCCACACTGTTCCCCAGTAACACACAGCAAAGAATATGAGGTCATTTTTTAAAAATATATAAATGCATATAAGAAAGAACAGCATACAATCCCTTAAGCCAAACACTCCAACAGGAGTTAGGTATGAGCAACACCCATACAAGAAAGAGTGTGAAAGTTCAACACGGACACAAAATAACAAATCTTCCTAGCCTAAGCTAAGTTACGAACAGGAACATTATAACAGCTTGTTCCCTAGGCTCGTTATACCAGCAGATGTCACACATGTAAGCCAGGATGGAATGGGGCAACAAGCTGAAGGATAGCCCTTCTTTTATGGGAATTTGTGCAGCAAGAGGGCCAATCATGACACCTCCTGGTGATGGAATAGTCCAGAAATTCACCACAAGGGCAGGCCTACTAACTTACAGCTACTCACCCCCCCCCCGACCTTTGGTAATAGGCAGTACAGATAAGATACAGCTGCCTCCCTTCCAGCCTAAACAAACTGCAGCTGGTCTGTATGAGACGCCTTATTTTTTCCCAGCTTAGTGCGTTCCAGAAAACTATGTGAGATGTTCCCCACAATTCCACAGGGCTAAGCCAGTTTACCTTGGCCAACTACAAAAATGAACTTCCTTCAGTTAGCTTGAAAATATGTTTCTTTTTCAACATCCAATTTGATGTCATTTGCCCTAGGTAAAAATCAGTGAAACACAGCTTCACTTTGAGTCAATGTTAACAAACACTTAGCATTTCAAATACTATGAACATTATAAGCGCTATAATAAAATAAAGCTATAAGGTGTATGTGACGCCCTTCCCTGGCTCTCCCTGTCAGGTTCCTACCTGCTCGTGGCTACTGCCTGTCACTAGGCACCACCAGGGACTCCACCAGTCCGGACTGTCCTTTTTTATGGTTTCTCTCCCCGCTCTAGCACAGATCTCAACAGATCCCCCTGCTAGGCATCACGACCAATCACATCCTAATACCAGTATTCCCAGAGACTCTGAATACTTGTATTGTTATTCTCTTCACCGCTGCCACCATTTGTTACAGTTTCCCTTCAGCCTTGGTCATTACCTTACCCTCCCTTCTGGTCTGTGAAACCCCAGCCAAGGATCAGGCCTTTGGTAAACCAAATTAAGTATTTATTAAATATAACAAAGATAACAAAGATAACAAGATTTCTTCATAAGGCACATAAGCATATGGTTTTATCTAATACTAATACAAACTCCAACCCCCTCCTTCTCCACGCTCTCCTGGCAAACAACTCTCTAAAACCCACCAAAACAACCCACTCACTTTCATCACATCACATCCACCCAGATTCCACTGTCACTCTTCCTTTTATACGCTCAGCCATTTTAAACACTCAGCCAATCATCCAGCATTCTACTGCCCATTCACTCCCCCTCCTCTTTCACTCCACTTACCATGTATCTTCTATTCAAACAGCACTTACCCTATTTACACTAATACAGGATCATCACATTTCCCCCCCCTTAACATAACGGCAGAGTATTATTCCTGTTCCAGGATTTATACGTCGCGTTAACAATTAAAACAAGTCCCTCTGGGGAAAGTGTCTTTCTTTGTTCCTCCATCTGGTCACGGCACTGCAGTCCCAGCCACCTGCCTTGACAGTCCATCGGCCAATACATTGTCCTTGCCTTTGATGAACTGGAAGTCCACTTGATAGTCTTGTAGGGCCCAGGACCACCTCTGCAGCATAGTATTATGGTTTTTCATAGTCTGTAACCATAACAAGGCCCGATGATCCGTTGTTACCGTGAATCTTCGTCCCCACACGTATGGGCGCAACTTGTTCAGTCCCCACACGACCGCTAGGCACTCCTTTTGGACCGACGAATAGTTTTTCTCCCTCGGCGTCAGCTTGCGTCTCAGATACACCACTGGATGTCTGGTGCCTTCTCTCTCCTGCAGCAAGACGACTCCCAGCGTGAGGTCCGACACATCTGTAGCCACGATGAATGGTTGCTCATAGTCTGGTGCTATTAATATGGGTCCTTTGCACAAGGCTTGCTTCAGCAGATCAAAAGCCTTCTGACATTCATCCGTCCATACCACACACTCAGAACACTTTTTCTTTGTCAATTCAAGCAAGGGGATAGGCCATGATTGCACTGCCTCTACCTTGCTCCATAAGGGGGTGACTTTCCCACTCCCCACCTTATGTCCTAAATAGACCACCTCCTTCAACCCAAACTGGCATTTCTTAGCTTTTATTGTGAGGCCTGCCTTTCTTAATGCCTCCAATACTGTTGTCAGGTGTTGCACATGCTCAGGCACCGACTTGCTAAAAATGGCCATGTCATCTATATAGGCCACTGCAAAATCTGACATGCCTCACAACACAGTATTGATTAGTCTCTGAAACGAACTTGGTGAGTTCCTTAGTTCCATGGGTAAGGTCACAAACTCATATAACCCATCTGGTGTACTGAAGGCAGTTTTGGCTCTGGATTGCTTGTCTAGTTTGATTTGCCAAAATCCTTTACAGAGGTCTAGTGTAGAGATAATGGTTGCTGCCCCCAATAACTCTAACATAGCGTCTACCCTAGGCATAGGATACGCATCTGGGACAGTAATTTTATTGATTTGCCGATAATCAATGCAAAATCTTGTCGTTCCATCTTTTTTCAGAACCAGGACAATACTTGAGGCCCAGGGACTGATGGATTTCCTGATCACTCCTAGTTCCAGCATATCTTCGACCTCCTTTTTAATCTCATTCAAAACTTTCCCATTCACACGGTACGGAACAGATCTGATTGGGGCATGATCTCCAGTATCAATGGAATGTATAACTATACTGGTTCAGCCAGGTTTGTTGCTAAAGAGATTCCTATAGGTTTTCAAAACTCTCAGAATCTCCTCTTTTACTTCCTCCTTCACCTCCTCTGACCATTCCACTTGATCTACCCCTCCTTTGTCTTTGCTTTCCTGTACCAAATCTGGAAGTTCAGGCCCACTTCCCTCAGGGAATAAGGTAACTTGCAACACCTTTGCATCCCTGGTATGGTAAGGCTTTAACATATTTACATGAACTACTTTGCTTTTGTTTAATTGGTCTGTGGTGATTACATATGTCACTGTGTCAAGCCTTTCTCTGATGGTATATGGTCCTTCCCAGTTAGCCTGTAATTTGTCATGTTTCCTGGGTATGAACGCCATAACCATATCTCCCACATCATACACACGTTCTCTGGCTGTTCTGTCATACCAGTAACTTTGCTTCTCCTGTGCATGACTCAAATTCTCTTTCACCACTTCCATCATTTGTTTCACTGGTTCACATTCACCCCCTCTCTCAGCAGGCATCCACAGTCCACATAAAATCCCATTCTCACACACAACTTGACTCCTCAGCTTGTCAGCGAAAGGAATCTGTTGGGGCAAGGCTTGTTCCTTTACCTGCTTCAAACTGATATCTTTATGCAGCTCTTCCCTGAATTGATCTACTTCTTCCCCAGAGACCACTTGATACAATTTGTCTTCTCCAGCAGGCCTGCTAGTGGTTGCTATGGTGACCTGAGGCTGGTTAACAGATTCCACCCTGTTTGTTTCAGCCCCCCTTAATATGGCTTCTTTTTCTCTGCCAATTTGCTGTCTGGTCACTACATAGATCTTTCCTTGGGCACCCATTACATCCCTTCCCAGTATTACTGGTTCTTGTTGCTGGGCATTAATGCCTACTTTATATCGGCCCTCTCAGCCTCTCCAAGTCATTTCCACCAGGGCCACAGGCAAACTTTCTGGTTGACCCCTCACTTCTTGGATAGTCACAGTTTCCTGAGGTAATATTACCTCAGATTTTATTAAATCTGGCCTCAGTAACGTCTGAGCGGCACCAGTATCAAGCAATGCCCAATAATTTGCCCCTTGTACTCTCACTTCCTCTCTCAGACTTGAATCAAGGTCTGTTACTTCTGTCCAGTTTATCTGGCAAAACTGAACCTTTTTTGCTGTTTCTAAAGCCTTGGGCTCTGTTTTCACTGCCCTTGTCTGAGCAGGATTACTAATGGGGTTGGCAACCTCACATTGAAAACGTAGGTGCCCTGGTCTACCACATTTGTAGCATAATTTCTCCTCACTTTTAGGGTACACAGATCCACTCTGGGGTGTCCTGTGCCCTTCAGATTTTAATGGAGGACTCACTCGCTGTGGTACCACATCCCTTCTGCCAGCACTATATGGTCTGGGTTTAAACTCTCTTGATGTTTTTCCCACCCAGCCAGTTCTATTGGAGGCGAAGTGATCCGCCATCTCTGTGGCCTCCTGCACAGATGTAGGGGAACGGTCTTTGACCAGGAGCCTTATTTCTGGTGGTAACTGATGGTATAATTGATCCAGTATTATGAGGCTTTTCACCTCTTCCACTGACTGAGCTTTGGCACTACTCATCCACTTTCCAAATATATCCATCAACTTTGCTCCCAGTTCCACAAAAGACCTCCCTGTCTGTATCTGGCAGTTTCTGAAAAGCTTTCTAAAATAATCAGGCCCCAGTCTGAATCTTTTAAACACTGCTTCCTTGAATTCAGCATAGGTGACGGGCCTGTCTGAGGGGAAATATTGGTATACCTCAGCCAATTCCCCTTTAATCAGGTTTGATAAATACTGCATGTAGTATCAGGTAGCCCCCACAACTGAGCTGCTTTTTCAAAGGTGCTGAGGTAAATTTGAGGATCTTGACCAGGCTCATAGACAGCAAAGTCCTTTGGAGTAATTTTTATTTTTGCTCCATCTCTCTCTTTCCTTGTCTCCTCAGAGTGAAATTTCTCTCTATCAAATTTTAACTTTTCTACTTGTAATTCAGCATCCAATGCTCGTTGCTTCTCCCTCTCCTCAAACCCCAATCTCATTCTCTCAATTTCCAACTCCCTCTGTTTTTCCTTCTCTGCACCTTCCATCCTCAATCTCTCAGCTTCCAACTCTCTCTGTTTTTCCTTCTCTGCACCTTCCATCCTCAACTTCTCTCTCAAGTACTCTATATAAGCGGGATTGCTTAAATATCCTTTTGGGGTCTCTTCTCTGACAGGTTGTTTTTGCTGGGCAGTTGCAAATCCTATAAGTGCTACCCTCAATTCATCTACCCCTTTACCCTCATGAGGTAAATTGAATGTTATGCACTTCTCCACCAGCTCCTCTCTTTTCATTTTTATGTATTCAGCCATGGTGTTTGAGTTCACTCACTCTTTGCCACACACTCTTTGCCAGTCACTCTCACAAGAAATCTTGTTTTGTTATTTCTGTTTGCCACACCACTGTTCTGGATTCTCTAGTATTCGTATCTGGATTCTCTGTTGTTCGTATCCCACCGCTACCACCACATGTGAGGCGTCCTTCCCTGGCTCTCCCTGTCAGGTTCCTACCTGCGCGTGCCTACTGCCTGTCACTAGGCACCACCAGGGACTCCACCAGTCCAGACCGCTCTCTCTTATGATTTCTCTCCCCGCTCTAGCACAGATCTCAACAGATCCCCCTGCTAGGCAACCACCAGTAACGTCCCAATACTAGTATTCCCAGAGACTCTGAATACTGGTATTGTTATTCTCTTCACCGCTGCCACCATTTGTTACAGTTCCCCTTCAGCCTTGGTCATTACCTTACCCTCCCTTCTGGTCTATGAAACCCCAGCCAAGGATCAGGCCTTTGGTAAACCAAATTAAGTATTTATTACAGATAACAAAGCTAACAAGATTAACAAGATTTCTTCTTAAGGCACATAAGCATATGGTTTTACTCAATACTAATCCGAACTCCACCTCCCTCCTGGTAAACAACTCTCTAAACCCCACCAAGCAATCCACTCTTTCTCTTCTCCCCCCAGATTCCACAATTCATCACCTCATATTCACCCAGATTTACCTGTCATCCTTTCATTTATACTGTCAGCCATTTTAAACATTCAGCCAATTATCAAGCATTCTATTGCCCATTCACTCCCCCTCCTCTTTCACTACTTACCATGTATACTCTAAACAACCAGCACTTACCATATATACACTAATATATAGGAACATCACATTTGTCACCTACACTGGGATGTTCCACCACTCCCCAGTGGGGAGAAATCTCCTGCTAAAACAGAATATTTCCCCCCCTCGTTTTAGCAGGGGTTTCTATGCAAACCCTATTCTGGCTCAGGAAAGTGTTTGCATGGAATCCTGCTGATGAGCAGAGGTTAAATTCTGCTCAGTTTGGTCTGTATCCCTGTTGCCTGCTGGGTTTAACCCTGCCCACCAAATGATGTCATGAGTAACATCAGCTGATGTGCAAGTGGGCGTGGTTTGTTGGAAATAGCCTCATAGGGCATCTTGGATTGGCCTGTGGGTTGGAGATTCCCTACTCTTGCCTTATACTGTTGGTTAGACTGTTCATCTAGCAAGGTTTTGTCTCCAACAGGGCACTTATAATCAGCGTCCTCTGAGGGCAGGTCACTCTTCACCTGATAATCTGGGAGAACAGAAGCCTTAGGGGTTTATTTATTTATTTTTAACTTCTAAATTTGTACAGACTGAGCCAAGCACACAAGCAGTTTGCCATGCCTTTCAGTTCCTTTGTATCTTCTTTTTCTCCATGTCTACATTGCCAATATACAAATGAGCAATAATAAAATGCTGTGGGAAAAGCAACGGTGATGTGATTACACACATCACTGCATGAATATTGATGTGCACCACCCCAATCTCTGAGCAGTGAGAGATCTCCAGAGGTCCCGCAATTACCCAGGGTTTGGTTTCCTTCAAAAGAAGGTCAGCAGAGGCTGTGGTGTCTTTATGAAATATGGTTTATTTATTTACACACATTCCAAGTTGAGCTTAAGATGGAGGGGTTCAAAGCATCAGCAGTCCAATAGATCTTCCATTTCCTAGCAGGCTTACAGGAGGCATCCTAAAGCCATAGTGCAAAGAGCCATTCTCCCAGCCTTTCCTCAGACTCAACTCAAGATAAAGCCTCTCTTAGGCCCCAGGAAGGGGGGGGGATCTCCTGAAGAATTTCAATAACAAGAGGATCTCCCTGGCCCATTCACCACTTAATGGGCACTTGGCAGACCCATTAGCTCACCTGGCCACTCTATTAGATTAACAAAAGAAACGCATCTGACCAGTGAAGCAGGTTTCTCTGCCACAGAGTCCACCTCCACATGCAGGGTTCTAAATCAGAGGCTGGAAGGAGACTCATAGAAATCATTTATCTCAACCCCTAAACCCATAACAATATTCTTGTGTGTGTGTGTGTGAAGTGTTTCACCGATGTACATGTGTATCAATCACAATCACATCAAGATAGCTTTTTAAATAGTATTTTATTTATGTATACGTGCAAGGATGTAATTTTCAGGACCTGCTGGATCTTTGCGTTGAATCAGATGGCATCATTTCAATAAAGTACCTGTGGGACCTAAACTGAAATTGACTCTTAGGCCCTGACTTTACAAGATGATCATGAATTGTGCTTTATTTCTTCTTTGCAGTAAACATTTTTCTGGCACTCTACAGTCTCCCTGGCTGCTTGCACTTCCTGATCTGAAAAAGCCCCATGGGAGGAGTTAGCTCAAGATGTCTACGTTTGAGTTTTTATTGAAGTATGGGGGCCAAGCAGTCTGGTAACCAAATGAATGAGTAAGCTTGCTCATTTTATTTTTAAGGGAAGTCCTTTCTCTTACCTTTTGTATTTTTTTTAATCTTCCTGAACTGATATCTTTAAAAGTTAAAGATTTCACTGAAAAAATAATAATGAACAGCTGTCAGGGGGGAGCTTCCCTGTGCCTAGCTGAGAATGTCATAGTTTTCAAGAAAGGCGAGGACTCTGCAGTCTGGTGCAATGCTACTGGTGCAATGATTTCTAGAATGAAAGAAAGGACACTCATGAACACTCTTGGCCACCTTGAAAGTAAGGGAAACACAAGAAATTTGTGTATCCCATCCATGAAAATTTCTCCACAAAATACCACTTTGATAATTTTCAAATGTAATTTCTTTTTCCATTAATAATTAGTGATTGCCAACATTTTTATGCCATTGGAAACATTTGGAATTTTGAGAAAGTTCTGTGGGTGCTAATCAAAAATGGCCTGGGGGAGGGGACTAGCATAATACAAAATGGTGGTTATTGCAAAATGGCTCCCACATATAAAATAACAGAAAAAAGAGATAAGACTACCAAAAAAAGTGTAGTCATGCCCATTAATGGGGAAAAGGAAATTATGTCAGCCACTGCCATGCTCACTCACTCAAGTCTGCCATTTAGTGAAATATGGTAAGGGGCCATGTTCAATGTAGAAGAGACTGAGCCAGTGCAAGGAAGAACTGAGTGAGAAGAGGAAACAGCTTCTTGTGCATTGTGGATTTGTTTTAGGAGATATATACTAAGACCTTATGCAGACACCATAAGAGGTACTGGTAGGCACACTGGTACCCACAGACACCATATTGATGACTCCTGTATTAACTGATGGAGAATCTTTTTTTAAAAAAAAAAGTGGGAGAAATTTTCAGCACTGTGCTGGCCTCACCTGTGCTGAAATTACCTATTTGTAAATAAAGTGACCCAAATATTGCAGAATGCCATCAGTCTCCAGTGATCGTTCCTCCAAAGGAAATCAAACCGGGCTAATTGTTGTCCCTGAAACTTTTTGTCTGGGGGAAGGGAGAAGAATGTAACAAGCCATACTTAAATGAACTCTGGATTGAATTTTTTATTATTGTTGTTAATTAGAATCAGCAGTGACCTTTTCTTTGAGATTTCACAATAAAGTGAACCTCTAGTTTTTATTCCAGAGGGAATGTGCCGCTGGTGTCAAGAGACTGGGAAACACTGCAGTAAGCAAACTAGGCTATCCACCCACTGACCCACATACACACCTGACCTATATGTAGCACAAACTAACAATGTCTTTTGAAAGTCAATTCCAATGCTGATTACTTCTGGAAAATAATGCTGCTGGCATCCCAGCGTATAATCACCGACAAGCCTATTGTCTCTACACACCGTAACCTGGCAGAAATTGCAGATGCTGCATTTCTCCCACAGCACAGGCTGTACTGGATACAGCTCTAAATCATTGCCTTTTCTTCACACAACACAGCAAAAATAATATTAATAAAAAATAACAGTAAAAAAAAATCCTTGAGGGTCAGGTTTTTAAAAACAACAACAACATATAGTTCAATTGTTTTTACGCCCAAGGAGCAGCAGAGGAGGGGAAAATCCTCTATTGCATTGCTAATTATAGATTTGAATTTGCATGGCAAAGGAAGATTCTGCTTTGGTTTCTAAAATGAAAATGCAACATGTAGCAGAAAATCTAATTGAGATGAATATAAGAGGGACTGTGGGTTTATTAAAAGTTGCTTTTACTTGATGCATTATTTACAAATCAATTATTCTCTGTGTAAAACAATGGTCAGGAACCTGTAGCCCTCCAGACATTGCTGGACTACAGCTCCCATTGACCCTGACCATGGGCTGTGCTGGCTGAGGCTGATGGGAGTTGAAGTCCAACAGCATCTGCAAGGCCATAGGTTCCCCACCCCAGTTCTAAAAAAAAAATATTAAGACATATGTTTTACCAGGAGCATCCAGTGTGGCAGGGCAGTGCTGAAGAGCTTTCCTCCCAACAGCAGCACTGCTACTGCTTATCTGGAGTGTATGGCAGGGGCAGGGAAGTTGAGACTATATGGGTGCACTTGTGGGAGTTCCAGATTGGTTTCACCAGTGTGCCTGCTCAGCCCCTACATTGCCGTCACCCTGCCCCGTCTTTGCACAATGATGCCACTGTTTAAATACACATACATTTCCATGTACATCATAAAAACCACAGATTTCATGTGGAAATGGGATGGAATGGATTTATGAATGAAAGTGCAAAACTGAAATGGACTGATCCACTCATCTCAACTGAAGAGGAGGGTTGGGGAGCATCAGTCTCCGGCAAAGATCTGAGAGCTTTGATTAGACTAGCAGTCCTGATTGTGAGTGTACTTCCTCATCCTTAGTGAGTTCACTCCTCGTATGCAACCCCCACCCTGAGAAACATAGTTAATATTTTCATTCCCTTTGAAATTCCAGTAGTGGGTTTGCTGGAGCAGGACATTTAACTTTGCCTTGATTTTCTCCTTAGATAAAATTGGGTGGCAATTGAATGATCTGTGAACTCTCACAAGAAATCTGACTGACTGAAATTATTTTTAGTTCCCACAACATTCCTACATATCGTGCCACCACAGGGGAAAAAAAACCTACACTGGCTCAGGACTACAAACACGGTTTGTGTGTGATGATCAGTACTTGTGTGCTTTCATAAATCATAGACTTCAGAGATGTTTAAAAGTATTATGGAGCACTGTATTGTAGCCTTACAAGCCGTAAGGATTTATAATAATATTAGTATGACATAGCAGGAGAATTGGCCAACCCTCCAAGGACTACCTTCCAGCAGTGGACATCACCAAAGTGGCCAATGAACAATCTTTCACACCAGGGGTGGGATTCACTTGTTGGTGCCAGTTCAATCACATTATTTCAAATTGACAGGAGGTTCCATTCTGCATTCCTTTGTTTTCTGCTTTCCCCTTTATCTTCTGCTTATACCATTTTGGTAAAGTCAATTTTGCTAGCAATGCAAAGATGCAGGCTGGTCAGTTTCACATTAGCAAAGCAAAGATGCAGGCTCATCAGTTTCATGTTAGGAAAGCAAATGCAGTGTTGGGAAAAGACTTCAGGATTGATCTGCAACAATAGCGAATGAGCATGTTGTTGGGAAGTCTGGTGCCAAAGTTTAGCAAGATTGTCACCCATCTCTATCTCACACGCCCACACCCACATGCAGCACAGATACAAGCAGACAGGCAGGCAGGCATGTGTGTATGTGCACACACAGACAACATTTGTACAGACACACTCACATATATTCAGGTGAACAACACACATTCAGGCATCCCCATATTCTTCTGCCAGCCAGTAGTTCCTCTGCTGATCAAACAACATTTTTCCTCCTCATCGTAGCACTAGACAGAGAGGAGAGGAGAGAACAACCTTTCTTCCCAGCCCTATGCTCTAATGGAGGGGAAAGCCCTCCTCTTACCTTGCAAAGGAGCCTTGTCTTCCTCTGGAATGGTGCCATCGCAAGAAGGTCTTAGTGCTCAAGAAAGAGAAAGAGGCATTCCTCCCTGTTTCCTGAACTCTAAGACTGACACTATTGTAAGAAGGTCTTTCTATTCGGGAAGTGAGGAGGAGGCCTCCTTTTTGCTTCCTCAGCATTGACCTTCGTGCAATGGTGCCTCACCAGAGGGAGAAGAGGTGTCTTTGCAAGGTAAGTTGAGGCAGAGGCATCCAATTTATGGAGGGCTGCATGCTGTCTGTAGTACTTCAGCAGGAACACATAGCTCCAGAGTGGGGGAAGACAGCAGCAGAGCAGAGTTTTTAACTAACTAAATAAATGGCCCAATTATTGGCATATTGGGGAGCACAAACAAAAACCATCCTTAGGCCAGATCCAGAATATAGGTGGAAGGTTACCCACCCATGACCTAGTGTAAAATATATGTACATGTTTTCAAGTCAAGTTCCTTTTTCTAAGCTCCAAGCACTAGATTTATTTAGGATTTTTGGTGATTTCTAATCTTGTCAACATTGTCCATTTTTTGCTTCAGTCAATCAATTCTTTTTAACATGGCTTACTGCCCCAAGAAGAATTGAAGGAGGGAGGTATTTTTGTCCATGTGTTTTCCTATAGGGAAAATGTGTTGTGAGTGCTTGGCTGCATGAGTCAGAATAAATACATAGTCTTAAAGCTACATATTCTTACAGATGCATTTTTCCCCTCCATTTTACAGTTGGGTTCGGTGCAAAAATGTTAAACTGCATGTATTAAATTGCAAGAAAGTAAATAAAGACCCGACTTTTTGCAGTAGTTGTGCTGATCTATAGTTGTGTAATACAGGAACGTAACCAAAGAAACTCATACAATCAAATGATTAAACAAGCATTATGATAGGGTGCACCCATAGTTGGTTATCATTATGTCTGACTTGGGGCATTTCAGAGCACACACATTTTTCATTGTTTGATTAAAGCATATGGGGATAAAACGTTGAACCATGTTCTGGAGTCTTGCACACCTCTGAGGTTCCTCATTAAATATATTAGGAAGAAGAGTATGAAGAAATCTAAGATTATTTTTTCTACAAAGCATTGGGGGAAATACATGCGGAAAGTCATCAAGACAAGCTCAGCACAGTACGTTTTAGAGCACTAATTCTCTTGAATATCAGATAGGTTGGCACAAAGATTTAATTAAATTTTTCTAGGCTCCACAAAGATAAGTCATATCTGAATGCAAGTCTGCTTTACATATATGGCCTGTCCCAGCTCTTCCTGTTTAATCTGCAGTAATTTTCATTAGTGTGTCCTTTTAATCCACCCAAACTGGTTCATTTAGAATAAGGCCAGATACCATCACATATAGCTGATCTGTGATTTATTTGTAAATCTGGATAATCTGAACCTTTGGAGCCTAACACAAATTAAAGTAACCTGACCCAATTTAATGATTTCATAATATTGTTTACAAGGTTACACCTTCAGATAAATGAGGTAGTCCTCTATTTTTGAGAAAGAAAGAAAGAAAGAAAGAAAGAAAGAAAGAAAGAAAGAAAGAAAGAAAGAAAGAAAGAAAGAAAGAAAGAAAGAAAGAAAGAAAAAGAAAGAAAGAAAGAAAGAAAGAAAGAAAGAAAGAAAGAAAGAGATGGCCAGCATTGGATATTGCCCAGTGGTATTTGACAGCACCTAGGGCCACCAATCCTTCAAGAAAAATCATTTGTGGTGGTGTCTAGTGTCTAGATGTTGTGACCAAGGTTGAAAACAGTGCATTAATCTCTCATCTGCAGCTTTTGACTTCAGTTGGTGCAGCTCCTGAAATGAACTTACTGGACTTTTAATGTGACCAAAGGACAGAAATGCTGTGCTTCCTTATACAAAATACATCTGTCTAATCCTTATGGGCTGCAAATATGGATGGAGAGCATGTATACCATAGGGATTACTATGGAATGCAGTGTTGCCCCTAAGAACAGTGCTTTGCTTGACCTAGAGGAAGGAATGGCAGCCATTATCGTGCATGGGAGAAAGAAAAGGAGTGCATTTAGGACATCATTGGGATGGGAACATGGATTAAAGTAAACTCTGTCTCAAACAACTCAAATGCACAGTTGGGTCCCAGATTGCAAGTGTATGTGCTTTGACCTATAGAACTCAATAGGAGTGTGGTAGCCCAGGCCTGGACCTTGTTAGCCCACCTCCTGGCCACCTATTACCTTGGAAATCTAGATGTGTGTTTTTTCTACCAGTCACCAATACATTGTGGAAATCAGAGCACTGTTGCTTGTTTTTTTACTGCTAACTTCCATTAAAAAAAACCTATTTGCCTTTTGATCATTATTTCCCCCCTCACTTTGTCTCAAGTGCCACCATATAACTCATACCCTTTATATTTTCCTATATCAGTTAAAAAGCTCAGTAACTATTAATGAATGTGGGGCAAAACAAACCAGAATGTTAGGTTTAAAGTTAAACCTCAAGTTAAAATTAAAGTAAAACCATGAGTTTCCCATGGGCAACTGGTTGGCCATTGTGAGAACAGGATGCTGGCCTAATCCAGCCAGCTTTTCTTATGTTCTTACAGTTTCATCTTACACCAATTACCTTATTACTCCTCTTCTCCAGTTAACACACAACTCACTGAGAACTTCAATTTGGTCCTCATTGCTGCTACCCCGGAGTCCTTCAGGTTTCTCTCGGGATTGCAGATGCAGTATTCAATCTGGTTCAGCGACAACTGTTGCCTCAGATTCACAATGACCTTGAAAGTTGGTAGTAACTATTTCTTGAAGGCTTCTACAGAGCCTTCTTCTCTTCTTAGCAGAAATTAGCTCTTCGGCTCTTTGCCTCAATGATATCAGTTCCTGGGTTGGATCTTCAGATTCCCTTCAGATGCCAACCTTTGCTCTTGCTCTTGATTCTTCAGGCTTCTCCATGCCTTTCCTGAGTCTGTTCCTAAGTTCCTTGCCATTCCACTCCAAACAACTTCAGCTCTAATAGCTGCTTTCCCAGACCAGTACTGAACACGGCATTTTATTTACACTAGCCAGCCCCCTCACTGAATCACTACCACCTGGGTGAAATTCTTATTGGTCTATAATTAGGAGCCAATAAGATGAGGTAGAATGTCCATTAACTGGCCAGTTAAAACTGACCATCCTTTCAATGCCTTTGACTCTGAATATAAAGCAGCAACATTCCCAAACACAATATTCACATTGTTGACACTAGCCTACAGCGACAGTTTGACTGGCAGCTTGCTGCCTATTAGCCGGCCTTCAATACGATCTATGACTCTAGCTCTCCTCAAGAACACAAGTCAGTTTAGTTCACAATTAACTCTTCACATGGACCATCCTATTTGTAATGATGCAACATCCTTATAGTAAACTTTACCAAATAAATGATAAGATTCATTTGTGGGTAATCTGTCTGAACAACCCACTTCCTCCATCCACAGATCTCCACCCTAGGATCTGTTAGCATGATACTAGGTTGTGATACAATACAGTCTTGGGAAATTATATTTCGTATACCAACGAGTACTGATAATCTCTCAAACACATCAAGCAAGCAGAGAACTGTTTGTTATTTTCAGCCATTCAAAAAAAATTGTCAGGAATTGTCAACATTTACCAAATGTGGGTCCATTACTGTCTGAAACACAGATATGCATTGCCTGGATTGTTCTGAAAAATAGTAGGATTAATGACACGATGGGGCCTCTAGATCTGGGCCTGATGTTCATCATGGTTCAAAAGTGTAGCAGACATTTGTGAAAATGAAAGAGTTGCAACATCTTTGCCAGACAACTAACCAAGTTCTACATTTTAGCTTGGGTGTTGCAGCAATCAGCCATGAGGAGGGCTTACAGCAATCAGCTATAATGGGTGTAGATCAGCAGCAGTTTCCTCCCAGCAATGATGGAGCTGGTAAAGCACTAATATTGGGGGAGCTCTGGGTTGGAGCCAGTGACCTGTAGCATTGCACCTTGCCCCATCCTATCCCCTACCCCAGCAAGCACAATACTACCGCTGCTGAGAGGGCACCATTGCTGATTCACCCTCATCATGGCTGCTGCTCCCTCCTCAACTCCTGCACCACTAGGGTTGCCAGGTTGGAAGCATCCCAAAACCTGAGATATCATGGGGGGTGGGCCCTAGTGATATCATGGGGTGGGCCCTAGTGACATCACAGGGGGCGGGCCCTAGTGATGTCATGGGGCAGGCCCTAGTAACATCACAGAGTGGGCCCTAGTGACATCATTAAGCATGATACATTAAGTACCAACCACAGTTGCTTGGAGCATACCATTCAAAAAAAATTCTCTGTTTGGAAATTAAGATAGAAATCTTACCTAAAAGAGGGTGTTCCCAGGTCCAGCTGAACTGACAAGGTCATTCCTTCTCACTAGTTTAGGGATCATGGATAGGGAATATTTAATCTAGCCTACTTGCTTCTGGCAAGAAGGGTTTACATGCCCTCAGGCCAGGCCAATCACCAGAAGGCCATTGTAGGAAGAAGGGAGCCTAGTGTTGCATAGATGTTAGATGGGAGCACAGAAGGATGCCCCTGAAGGCTGCAATTCTAAACATGCTTACTAAGGAACTAAACCCCATAGAACTCAATAGGACTTACTTCTGAATAGATATGGTTGCAGCCATGTTAAGGACAAGGGAGGGCATTCTAGACAAGCAGTTGGCAACTGCCTGTTAGCATTGTGCTGTTGCTAAGACTTGACAGGGGATCTTCCACAAAGTTAACCATAGGCCACTGCAACTTTATGTGTTGACTACTGTTCTGTCAGTCTCTGTTCAAAGATACTGAACAATCACAATTACACCATTACCTCTAGTATTAAGGTAAAGGTAAAAAATGAGGAGAGAGAAATAAAACCAATAGCACCAGGTTGTTAGAAACAAACTATGTAGCCATCTAAGCCCTCTACCAAATTGGATCCTAAGATTGCATGCTGTCCTTAAATGCACTTGAATTCTGTTGCTGCAAATTCAGTCTTACTCATTTTGGAGTTAATTCTTCTATAAAATGATTTTAAATGCTCATACCCAACTCTACAGTGCACTCAGAGTGGCTTGCAAAATACTTTTTTTTAAGACAGGAAAATAATAAAAATGAAATCTGTTAGTAAAATAGCAGAGCAACAGAAATGTTAGCATTAAAATTATTTTTAAATGCAACAACCACCAAACAGGAATAAAGGAACTAAAGACCTGGGCAACTAAAAAGGTACCTGGTGCCAAAAAGGCATCAAGGACAGTGCAAGGCAAGCCTTCCCAGTGCAAACATTCCAAAGCTGGGGTGTCATAACTGAAAACACTCATCCCAGGTCACCACCAACCACACTTCCAATGGCAGGGATGACTACCTGGCAGCGATGATTACCTGCAGGGCTGATGTCAGCACCTGGGATCGTTGGGCTCCCAGGGCCCTGTCAGGGCCCGCTGCTGCTGCCTGCCCTAGGCCCCTCCTAAATGTTTTGCCCCATCATTGTATTTATCTCATCTATTATCTGTAGGAATTTTTCTGGGGTGGAGGGCAAGGTACTCATTTTAAGAAAGATATAGACAAGTTAGAGCGGGTTCAGAAGAGAGCAACGAGGATGATAGCCAGTATGGAGAACAAGTCTTATGAGGAAAGGTTGAAGGAACTTGGCATGTTCAGTCTGGTGAAGAGAAGGCTGAGGGGCGACATGATTACACTCTTTAAGTACCTAAAGGGCTGTCACATACAGGAGGGTACAGATTTGTTCACTGCTGCCCCAGAGGGTACGACTAGGTCTAATGGTTTTAAGTTGCAGGAGCGTAGATTCAGATTGGAAATTAGAAGGAGCTTCTTGACAGTAAGGACAGTTCGGCAATGGAACCGACTGCCTAGGGAGGTGGTGGGATCCCCTTCGCTGGATGTCTTCAAGCAGAGGCTGGACAGCTATCTGCGGGAGATGCTCTAGCTGTGGATTTCCTGCTGTGAGCAGGGGGTTGGACTCGATGGCCTACAAGGCCCCTTCCTACTCTATGATTCTATGATTCTATGATTCTACTCCAAATATACATATGTGCATACATAACTAGCATCAGATAACAGATCTACCATTTCTAGTAGATCTAATGACTATACAGTGGGGAGACCTGTCCTCTGCAAAGCTTGTATTCTAAGGCTGCAATCCAATAAATGTCTACTCAGAAGTAAGCTCAATTGGGTTTAATGAAATTTACTCCCAGGGGAGTGTGTGTTGGATTACAGCCTAAGACAATTTCTCAATTGTTTCACAGTGGATAGACTATCCATCCACCTACAGGTGTATCTGACATTCAGTCAATATATTCCCTCCCACTGCTGAAAACCTCACAAACTTTCACTGGCTCCCTTCACCCCCTCTACGCTTAATTAATTGCAGTGCTGCTACAGTTACTTGCACAGTTCCCCATTGCATTTCCCCTCCAAAAAACCCCCACACTGGGATGATAATACTGGACTACAGGGTTATCATGTTCCTCCTTCTCCTCCTCCTTTAACTCCTCACCTGCTGAAAAATGGGTATAACACTTGGTTCCTTTGCAGGCCTGGCATAACCCACTCTTTCAGCCACAACTCCATCCTCTGAGATATCGGTATAAAAATTACAAATTTCAATAGCATTGGCAGAATAATTTTTAAAATGTTTACAAACAGATATATAAGACCTGAACTAGAAAATTGATGAACTCCCTAACTTCCTAACTGTTAGAGCCATATGACAATGGAACCAATTACCTAGAGAGGTAGTGGGCTCTCCAACACTGGAGGCATTCAAGAGGAAGCTGGACAGCCATCTGTCGGGAATGCTTTGATTTGGATTTTTGCATTGAGCAGGGGGTTGGACTCGATGGCCTTGAAGGCCCCTTCCAACTCTACTATTCTATGATTCTATGATTCCTGTCTTTGCTGCTAGCTTTTGTTTTGGAGTTGGCATGCTAATCCCTAAACAGAGCTAGACTGAAATCCTGGGTATCTGAATTGTTTTCTGTGGGCAGCAATAATTTCCCCACCAGGGAAGACCAGCAGAAATAGTGTCTGAATATTTATCTTTATATCTTATATCAATAAGTAATAGAAGCTAACTTTTTTAAAAAATGAATCTGGACTTGGGGGATAATGGCTCATCAGGGGATGGAAACTGCCCACCCCCTGAGGGCACCCATGGTATCTATGAATGAAAGGTGAGTTATAATTATTTTTAACAAAATCTGTAGCAGGCTATATGCTGTTATAGGACTGGGGATGATTTGGGATTATGTCTGAGTTCCCTCCCAGGCAAAGTACTTCCTTTTCTGCGGCCTGGCACCCACCCAGATTTCCACCTAATGGGCTAAATTGGTGCCAGGTAGCAGGTCTATAAAACCCTCGGCCCAAAGCTGGGGCCTTTCTCAGTGCAGCTGCAGCGATGTCTCTTCCTCCACACTAGTACCACAGCCTGCCCGCCCACCCCATACCTGCTCTAAGGGCCTCTCTCACTTCCTTTCTCTGATTGGTGGCACCGCTGCCGAGGAAGCTTGGGCTCTCATTGGGCCTCAGGGGCAGCCAATAAGAATGCAGGGTGGTGCTTGTTAGGAAGGTAAGCAAAGTCTTTCCCCAGCCCCTCCTCTGCTTGGTGGGTTGTGCTGCTTGGGTGGGTCGTGCAATGCACACACACGCATGCACTCAAAAGAGAGAGAGAGACAAAGGAAGGAGGCGCCAGAGCAACCATGAAGGTAGAAGCAAGGAGGGAATTGGTGTATGCATGTCTGAAAGTTAGAACACGCATGCACAGCTGGGTCAGAGGCCCAAAAGCCGGAGATAGAGGGACATGGGGGTGATCCTGACCAGAAGTCTTGAGAGCAGCACCAAAACAGGATGCTGGAGAACTGGTGACCCTGTGCACTGCTGCTGCATATCTTGCTGCAAACTCTCAAGTCAACAGAGACCCTGACATTTTTATATTTATGTGATCTCCAAATAATGTCAATTCACAATGCTTTGTTGTGTGAATCTTGTATATATTACATAAGACAGCCATTTTGTTCAGAAAAAATCTTTAATTATTTCAGGATGAGTCCTTTGTGGTTTTGTTTTTACAACTGAATTTCCTTTTTAACATGTTGATTGTAACATGTTAATATGTTTGCTGCTGATAGAGCTTTTCCTAGAGAGAATCAGCTCAGTTTCAGACAGTATGACAGCAGCATCCTACCTGTGCAGTTTTTATAGGACTCTAAATCTGTCTAGAGATAAGACAGAAGGGTAACAACTGCTAGTTAAATGTAACAGCTTCCACTAAATTGGACAAATTTGGTTGGCGTCAACGTACCTTGGCTGAGCTTTGTCAGCAGGATGATTGTTTTTATTTACATAGGTCACACACGAGAAACTGATGGTGTCATGATCAAGCTGACCCCACAAAGGAGGTGGAAAGAATTTTGTGAGGTGTACACAAGAAATACGTGTGGTCCCTTCGTTAGAATTGCCATGAAATTTCATGCAATGCAAAATGTGAAAACGACTGTGGAGGTTCTGCTTGGACAAATCAAAACAATGATATTTCAAGGAAAGCAAGAATTTTCAGGACTAGCAATAATTTCTCTGGTGGGCAGAGGGAACTGTGAAGTGAAGTATAGTACTGTGCTTCACATTCCATTAAAATGTCCTTAATACTCTACAATTTCTTGATTATCTTCCCCCCATGAAGAAGAGGTTGGTTTTTTTTTCTGCCTCTTTCTCAAGGCTCTTTAGACATTCTTTCTATTTTTGTTTTGCACATACATTACTTACCATGTGGCTGAGAGGCTTGGAGAAGTCACTCTCCTCTTCCACTGTATAATCATCTCTTGACAGTCTGCACCCTTCCCAGCCTGCACTGATGTCCTTGGCTGGGCTTTCCAGTAAGTGTGGACACCCAGGAAGGCTGCAGAAGTCAGATCGCTAGAGACAAGATTTGTAGATTGCAAGAAAGTACACTCGCAAAACCCTCAACAACCTCAAAAGCAAGATATGCAAAATAAATATCCTGCAGGTCACTTGTGGCCATTTCACTGAAATCTCTCTCTACCCTTCCCCCATTTGGTAATTTTAATGCATTTTCTCTCTCTCATGAATTTTCATTTCTTTAATTTAATAATTTATATACCACTTATTACCGTAGTGTCTAAGGAGTGGCAATAGGTATACAAGAGAGACACAGTAAGAATGCAACATAAAATCAATTAAAATTAATCATACAATCAGAAAATTGATAGAGTATCATTTTTAAAAATGCAAGGGAAATATTTAGTATAGCACTTCACTAAACCTATATGGAAAAGTGTATATAAAAGGTTGCATGAAGTTCTCTTTTAAGATGAGAAATATCACACAACAAAAAACTTTCTTTTCTACCTTTAGCTCATCTTTCTTCATTAATTTGTTCTACCCCTTCTCCCCTTCAGTCTTTTCGCCCATCTCTCTTAACAGTCACCAAAGAATTCAATATATTGATGCAGCAAAGAGGAAGCAGAGTCAAGTGCTTTAATGAGGTCATTCCACATGGACACAAAAGGATTCTGTAGCGAACATACTGGAATACAATAGAGTGATTTCGGCTACCTTTACTGTGTTAGGGTTTGTTTGCTTTTCTAGCACAGGTAAACTTTGTCTCAAGAGCTTTTCAGTTTGCTGAAGTTTTCTATTATGAAGTTCAGCATCAGGTAAGGGGAGAAAGGTTGCAGATTACACTTTTTCTCCTTCATCTCGAGTCTAATAACTTCTATTTCTTAAGACTATAAGATTGTCTCCATCTCTACCACCTCCTCCTAATAATTTTTACTGAATCTGAGAAACTGCTTAAATTAAACAACAAAGTTACTTCTTCAAAAACTTTAACTGGAGATTATAAATGTTTCAAGTATTCTTCCATTGGAAGTCTGTTCAGGGCAGCCTTTCCCAACTAGTGGGCCACCAGATGTTGTTGGACCACAATTCCCATCTTTCCTGACCATTGGCAATGCTGGCTGAGGCTGATGGGAGTTGTGGTCCAACAACATCTGGTGGCTCACTAGTTGGGAAAGGCTGGTTTAGGGCTACATATTTCCAAAGCATTTTCAGTTATCTTGATGGCTATAGCATCAATTGCTACCTTGCATGGCTGAATGGAATGTCACAGACCAAGCCCAACATACAGAACTTTCATGAACATTCAGATGCAATCATTCTGATGGAATCAGTTCATTCTGCTGCATGAACCCAATGCTGAATTAGAGTAACCGAGACCAAGCTGATTCTCACACCAGATGATGATTCCACAGACAAGTGGTGACTTGCATGTGTGAATGAGTCATCAGGCTTGAAAAACCCAGTGAGAACTTTGTTCAGCTTCCACAGCCCCCTTCCTACATTTAACTCCCTCCCTGCCTCCTTCTCAGGCAGCATTTTTTACTACCCTCCTTCCCAGTTCCAGCCTAGTACCACTCACTGAATTTCAGATGTTAAGGGCTTGCTTTGGATCTTCAGACTCAGCCAGACAGCAGGGCAAAGTGGATAAGTTTTAATCCCAAAATTATATACTTCTTGATGGGGTGCTATACTGGTAGACAAATCTGACAATTTCAGTTTCTCTCAGTTTCTCATTTTTCCAATCTTAAATTTGGTTCTCCACAATTCTGCAGCAATTTTCATTAAAAAGTCCTCATGCAAATTTTACATCTTTCTAGTGCAATTTTCCTTTAACATACACATTTTTGCATGTGATTTTGCATTATACCCAATATCCCTATTATTCCAAACAATATTCCCTAATATAATGCATTTTTGTATGTCATTTTCACTGATGCATTTTTATGCACACTTTACCCTAGTATATGCACTTTTGTACACATTACTTGGCTGGAAAACTGCATCACAACATTTGGAGGAGTGCAAATCTTGAAGGATGGCTGTGTAGCTATGTTTTGGTTCATGTATTATTTATTTATTTGGACAATTTCTATAGCACATATACTTAAACAAAACTTCAAGCATTTTACAACATAAGTTAAAATAACTTAAATAAACAGCAAATACCAGAAAAGCAAAATAACAACCTGCATTCTATAAAACACAATTGACAACTAAACAGAGCCCCCTCTTTACTGTCAAAATAAACATTGCATATAAAACTCAATAATGCTGGGAAAAACAGAAGGGAGTAAAAAAGAGGAAGTCCAAACAAGAGATGGGTTGATTCCATAAAGGAAGCCACAGACCTGAACTTACAAGATCTGAACAGTGTGGTTTATAACAAATGCTATTGGAGGTTGCTGATTCATAGTTCCATAAGTCAAAATTGACTTGAAGGCACATAACAACATAAAATTCAATTACAAAAATCCAAAAAAAACCCCAAACCATAATAAACATAATAAACATAGACATCAAGAAATAAAATTACTAATAAAAATCAAGTTCAAAAAATATAAATACAACCTTTTAAAATAGCATGATAGATGCTTAGACAAAAGAAAATCAACTCACTTCCCAACCACTATACTTCAATCATATCATTAAACAAAACAAAGCAATTAAACTGTCAGCCCACATTATAGAAATAAAGAGAACTTCCATCTAACTGAAGCTGGAAATATATATCATTTAGTTCATTCAAGTTCACCCTTAAACAATCAACACACTCACATTAATCAGTCACATGAACACTCTTCCAGGGGTTCTTAACCCGTGGTCTATGGGCCATGGATGGGCATCAGAGGGTCTGTTAACTGAGGACAAAAATCAATTTCCAATGAAATAAAATAAATAGCATGAAATATGTATATGTGTTTATGTGGATTTTTCTGGCCTAAACTTCCAGAGGAAACAACATGTACATAGAAACATACATATTTATTGTTGTCATTTTTAAGGAAAGCCATCTTCCAAACAGCCAAACCACTATTCTAGAGATACAACAGACCATATAAATGCCTTATATACATTTTAGTACTTTAATATTTATATAGTGCACTTAAATTTATGTCAACCTGTTTTAATGTTTAATATTATCAGCATTTTTAAACAAATATTGTTTTATATAAATTGCTTACAGGTTTTTAGAGGATTAAGCAGTATATAAATGTCATTAAATAAAATAAATACAGTAAACTATTCTTCCTGAATCCTCAAGCCACGTCACAAACCAGAATAGCCAAGTGTTGGCAGTATTGTCTAAAATCTTATTACAATGAGCATCCACTTTAGGGTTACCAGATGTCCGGATTTTGGCCGGATACTCTGGCTTTTGCATTTAAGAAGAAAAATTAAGTTTATAGGTGGTCTGGTTCTCAAGATATACACCAAAACGTCAACCTCCCCAGCAACTTCCATGAAATCATATCTTAGCTGGCTGCTGTAATCCCACCCTTTCAGGTTTGTAGCCAATAAGTGAAATTAGGGTTGTGATTGACAAGGGATTTCTGGACCTCCAGGCAGTCCTTAGACTCCATTGCAAAGGCAGAAAATGATTTGGTTTTTTCCTGTTTATCTGAAAATCTCATAAACTGAGTAAGTATATAGCTTTCAGCAGTACCAAAAGTCTTTTTTTCTCTTGTGTTCACAAGTCAAACAAATTTAAATTTTCCTGGGCTGTTGAAGATGGCAGGGTTTTGAAAACCTTCCCAATATGAAGCTTTAATCCAATGCAGTACTTGCTTTTCTGGGAATAAAGCTGCTATGCTAATCCCACATACCTGGAGTAAACCCCATTGAATTCAATAGGACTTACTTTGGAGTAGACATGGTTACTATTGTGCTGTACATTAATGGGACTTTTGAGTGAACATAGTAAAAAACTGTGTTTGGGTTGTAAATCTTTCTCTCCCACTCCAATCGTATTTGTAAATAAATTAGGCAGGGTTTACATAGATATCACTGCTTTCTTTATGTAGGAAACTAATACTGATTTTTTTTTAATGTTCTGCAATGACCAACTCATTTGGACAATATACTGTTATATGGGGTCTATGTATTTTTACATGTCCAGTGTGTGTATATATATGGAGTCTTCCCAACAACACTGTGATGTACCATTGCTGATTGGAACCAAGGCAGCTCACAACAAGAAATAAGTCCCCTTAAAATCCAATAACCATAAAAATTATAAACAGTTGCAAATCAGCTTAAAGTGGCGTGATTCTGAATTTTGGGTTGGGTGAGTGTTCCTTATCACTTGTGGCCACAGTTCTGTGCATGCTTCCCTGTTTGAGGAAGTCCCATTGAATACATTGGGACTTGCTATTGAGTAAACAAATATAGGATTGCACTACAAATATCTTTACAGGTTGTGTAAATAATAAGCATCTTTGACAGACATGCTTATATAAATATTTCTTCATTTAAAGCACATGACTTCCCCTAAAGAATCCTGGGAAGTGTAGTTTCCCCCTAACAGTTATAGTTCCCATCATCCTTAACAAATGACAGTTCCCATCATTCTGTGGTATGATTCATGTGCTTTAAATGTGTGTTGAATGTGCTTTAAATGAATGGTGCAGAACTGCCCTAGGTATGATATGCATTCATTAGTGAATTGAAAAGAACAATTTTAAAAGATACTTTTTTAAACAGGGGAAGGGCTGTAACTCAATGGTAGGGCATATGCTTTGCATGCAAAGGTTCAACATTCAATTTCTGGAAAAGAGTATTGCCTGGAATCGTGGAGAGCCAATGCTAGTCCATGTCATCGGTACTGAGCTAGATGGTATCAAAAGGTAGATTCCTTTGTTCCTAAAAGTGGAAAGAGACCCATGGGCAGAGCTTGGAAAAGTTACTTTTTTAAACTACAACTCCCATCAGCCCCAGCCAGCATGGCCACTGGATTGGGCTGATGGGAGTTGTAGTTCAAAAAAGTAACTTTTCCAAGCTCTGCCCATGGGACACAGTGACTCCAACATTTATTTATGTATTTTATTTACAACATTTATATACTGCTTTATTGTAAAAAAAACCCTCAAAGGGGTCTACAGAAGGAATTTAAACAATAAAATTATTGGAAAACAGTTAAAGAGGGGTGTTTAAAAACATTCAAAATAATAAAACCAACAATGAGTTAAAAACAGATAAAAATACAATAGCTTCTACATGCCTGGATAGGCTTGCCTAAACAAGAATGTTTTTAGCAGATGCTGAAAACAGTACAATGGAAGTGTCTGTCTAATGTCAATAGGCAGGGAGTTCCAAAGTGTAGGTGCTGCCACACTGAAGGATTGATTTCTTACAAGAGCAGAACAAGTACTATGTGGCACCCACAGCATGAAAAGCACACCTTGAACTTGGCCTGGTAGCAAATCAGCAACCAGTGCAGAGTTCAGAGCAGAGGTATTATTTATTGATTTATTTTATTTTATTATTATTTGATTTATATTCCACCCTTCCTCCCAGCAGGAGCCCGGGGTCTCTCAGCAATCGTGCAGCAGCATTCTGCACTCACTTCAGCCCCTGGGTCAGGTTGTGCTGCTTGGGGATTTGTGACCTTGGCTGACTGGCTGCCAGGATTTTTTTCATTTTGGTTTTCAGTTATGAATCCTGACTGGTTGTGGGATGCTGAGTTGTCTGCCTTACTCATAGGAATCTTGTTGTGGTTGGTATGGTATTGCATTTAGGAAATCATCACTGTCTTTTATTTTTATTTTTCTGTTTGCCTTTCATTTACCTTTAACTTCACTCTCTTACATCCATAGAAGCAAAAACAGTGGTTCCATGTGCTCATCTCAGCCCCCTTAAACCCACTGATGATGCACCTTGTTGGTTGCATGATGGTTTGTTTTTTGCCCAAGGGTGGCAAAAGAGAATTCACATACTGGGAAGTGTGGCTGTGACTGTTGTTGTTCCCAAGCTGCTGTCTGTGACGGTAGATCAAAGCATGTGTGTTTTCTCTCTGTCAATTATTACTCACTGGAATTGGATTGGCTGTCAAAGTGAATTTATAGCATCCCACAAGGTAGACAGAAAAGGGAAGAGAATCTTCTTACTCTTATTCATTTCTCAGACCTCTTTCCGAAGTGAAGGGTCAAATCTGTAAAGATGTTTGGAGCAGCCATGTTGAAAGGTACGGGCAGGGCACTGCAGGCAAGGGGTTGCCAACCCTGCTTGGATATGGAAATCTTTGCAGAGGTCCCTAGTCATACTTTACCAACAGCACAATCCAAACCATATCTACTCAAAAGTAAGTCCTGTTGAGCTCTATGGGGCTTAGTGTGTTTAGAATTGCAGCAGCATCCATCTTCACTCCTGAGTGTGCCTATCTAACATCTCCACAACACTAGGCTCCTTCTTCCTACAATGTCCTTCTGGTGACTGGCCTAGCCTGAGGGCACTTAAATCCTTCTTGCCAGAATCAAGTAGGCTAGATTAAATGTTCCCTACCCATGCTCTATCTTTCAGCTAAGATTTCTATCTTAATTTCCAATCAGAGAAATATTTTTTGTTTGTTTGAATTGTATGCTCCAAGCAACTGTGGTTGATGCTTAATGTATCATGCTTAATGACATCACTATGGCCCACCCCTGTGACATCACTATGGCCTGTCTCTGTGACATCACTATGACCTGCATCCATTATATTACTAGGGCCTGCTCCTGAAATCTCAGGCTTTGGGATGCTTCTGACCTGGCAACCCTAACTGATATGGATTCACTGTCCCACCTGCACTGTTTGGTGGCTAGTGGTACTTGGAGGCATTCAAGAGGCAGCTGGACAGCCATCTGTTGGGAATGCTTTGATTTCGATTCTTGCATTGAGCAGGGGGTTGGACTTGATGGCCTTGGAGGCCCCTTCCAACTCTACTAAAATATGATTCTATGAATGCATATTCTAAGAAACTTCTGAATGGAGCACCACATTTTCCAGAGTAAGAGCTTTCTAACATTCACAAAAAGAAACAGTAATTGAGATACATTGTGCCTTTAATTTTGAGAGAGAGATCACTTCCTGTGCCTAGGCCTGACATTAACACCCAGCATCCTTGAGAAGCTGCTGGGACTCATCATCAATACGTAATGCCCAACAATGATGGTGACACTTGCCAGGGGCTCCATTCCAGGCCAGCAGTGGCTATTGTTGTGGTCATTATCTTACGTTTTCCAAAATGAAATGACCCAGAAGTTCAGTCATTCTGTGGCATTGTGGGTAAAAACTATGACAGTGGTCTCCTTTTGTGTGTGGCAGCTGACATGTTTGTTTGTTTTTAAAGTCTACAGTGCTATGCAACAATGGGATTTCTGAAGCATTTTATTTGGGGAAAACTAAGATAGTGGCCTCAAACCATTAAGATAGGGATGAGAAACCTGTGGCTCTCCAAGTGTTGTTGGACTGCAACTTGATCATCCCTGACCACTGGTCATACTGGTTGGGGCTGATAGTATTTGTAGTCCAGTGACATCCCTGACTTAAGAGGTACTTAGAACCCTGCCAAAGCCCACCTCTGCCCTTGAATCTGCATGGCTGTGCCCACCTGAATTCCTTTACTATCTTTTGATTTTCTTCAAGTATCCATACTATAGTTAATTTTGTTCTAACAACAAAGCTAATTGTATTTTATTCATTTATTGAGAAAGATGTATAGACCACGGTTGTATCCCCCTGCTATCACCTTGCCTTTAGCAAGAAGGGATATGTTTTACCACAAACTCTACAGCAATACCTCTTTGCTTATTGCTGCTCAGGCACTAGGAAAGCCTTAACCCACCCGTGTATCTTTATGTCCTTAAAGGGCCACATCCAGGGCCAGCGCCAGAGGGTGGCTAGGTTGAGGCCTGACTGAGGGCCCCTGCAGCCCAGAGGGGCCCATGAAGGGCTCCTCTTTAGGGTGAGAAGGTAGCTTTCCCATTCTGTGATCCTCAGCAGTGTCGGCTCCTGACCCTGCCATGGATCACGGAGAGTGAGCTCCTGGGCATTCCCCATACAGTCAGTGTGGGCTTGTCCAGTGTGCGCAAGTCCACATGTATGTTCCACCTACCTCTCCCATTCCTGTGAATGATGTGCGCACTGGACGTGCATGTCTCCCATCAACCAAGACGGCAGCAGAGGCTTCCCTAAGGAGCTGATACCCCTACCACCATCTTGGCTGATGGCACACATGCACATGCAGCATGCATGTCATTCACAGGGACAGGACAGGTTGGTGGACACTTGGGTGGACTTAATAACCCTATACCACATATATAGGGAGGTTATGCTATGGTGACACATATTTAGTATAGGCTGGTGCCCAAGGGCCCAGTCATACCTGGTGCCTGCCCTGGCCACAACCATGGTCTGATTTCCTAAACCTGTTACTGTTACTCTTTATGACAGCCTTTCCCAACCTTTGAGTCCCCAATGTTGCTGGACTACAATTCCCACCATTCCTGACCATTGGCTATGCTGGCTGGCGCTGGTGGGAGGTGCAGTCCAACATCATTAGGGGACCCAATGGTTAGGAAAGTTGCTTTAGGGTAAACTCCCCTGCCATGATAAGTTAGAGTTTCAACGTCTGTTTATATTTTGCCAACATGTATATTCTTTGGGTTAGCTGGCCAAGAACCTGGTGTGCATTGAAACCAAACCGATTTATTTAACCACAGATCTGAATATATTAATAAGAATGCTTAAAACTCAGGTTCTCAAGCATGTGGTTACAGATATTCTATAGTTCCTTATTAGTTAAACTCATAAAGTTGGCCCCAAACACTGCAGTTAAAACCCTGCCCCTCTACCCACTCTAATTTCCAACCTTCACTACCCAAGACCAAATCCTATCTCTTTCAAATCTGTACCCTATCTGTCAACTGACATCCACACAGAAAAGCAACCACTCCCCATTCTCTCAGCCAATCAATGCACATCATTCACCAATGTTCCAATTCACTCACACCCCTCCCTTCATTCTCTGCTTAGCATAATTAACCTAATGCAAGCCTATACCAACATATTTTACAGCATGTAACATTGGAACATCACAACTGCTTACTCAGAAAACTGTTTAAGTGGTGTACATAATAAAATTATCAATAAAACACAGACAAAATCAGCAAAACCTGTAAAAACCAATATACATAACCACATTATATGTCTGGGTAGGCTTGCTGAAATAATAATAATAATAATAATAATAATAATAATAATAATAATAATAATAATAATAATAATAATAATAATAATAAAAAGGTGTGTGTGTGTGTGTGTGCCTGTTAAATACCTGACCATGAGAATAGCTTACAAAGCTAGATCATGCAAATGAAGGTCTCGTGAGGCCACAAGTAAATACTAAAGGATATGAAAGTAATAAATGAGTGAACTGACCCTCTAAAATCTTTGCAACAGCCACGTGACATAGGCCAGGATTACAGACAGAGACTGTGGCTCTGTGACAGTGATGTGTTGAAGACTATCCCATGAGTTCCTGGCAACACTAATTTTACCTGGGGAATTCCAACAAAAGCCTCATGCTCTTAACCACTACAGTATGCCCACCCTCAATGTCAATCATATATTTTTAAAAGAATTACATTTTATAAATTCCATAAACATCTCAATTCTTATCTTATTGCTGGACAGCCACCTGTTGGGTATGCTTTAATTTAGGTTCTTGCATTGAGCAGGAGATTGTACTCAATGGCCTTATAGGCCCCTTCCAACTCTACTATTCTATGATTCTATGATCTCTTGATGCATGCATAAATTAAGATGTTACTTTTTTAAAAAAAAAGAAAGACATCTGAGAGCATTTTAATATGTTGTAATCTGTTTGATCCTTCCTCCGCCTTTACTGTGACCTGTGCATAAAATTAATAACTGAATAGCTACAGTACTTTTATGCACCCTGAGATGTTTGGAATTGAAATTATCTGAAACTTAACACCTTCTTCCTGTATAATTTCTTTCAAAGTACAAGGTCATCCTGAAACGAACAACCTACCTTACAAGAGAGGAATTTAAAGAAGCTATTTGCATATTTTGTGACTTCCCCCTGAGTTAAAGGATCTTTGCTTCCAGTGGTTTGGAAGTAAGCTGTACATTTTCAAAGCGAAAAGCTCTCCCTTTGTACTATTTTTAAGGATGGTTATAGAAAAATTTCATTAGGTCAAGTTTGCTGGTGAAGTGCAGATTAGGAATGAAATGCAGAACTTTGAATTAAATTAAGAACCTTGGGAACTAGTTACTGTAAACCGCCCAGAGAGCTTCGGCTATGGGGCGGTATACAAGTATAATAAATAAATAAATAAATAAATAAAATAGCATCACTTTCTCTTGAAACAGCCTATGACATCTCACAGAGGAGATCCTCCTGCTAGATATTTTTATTCATTTAGTTATTCATTATTTATTCATTTATTTATTCATTATTATTTATTCATTTATTAAATTTATATCCCACCCTTACTCCCAGTAGGAGCCCAGGGGGGCAAACAAAACACTAAAAACTTTAAAATATATTAGAATAAAACATCTTTACATCTTTTTTAAAAAGCTGTTAAAACATCTTAAAAAGCAATTCAAACACAAAGGCAGACTGGGATAAGGTTTCTACTTAAAAGGCTTGTTGAAAGAGGAAGGTCTACAGTAGATGCCAAAAAGATAACAGAGATGGCACTTGTCTAATATTTAAGTGGAGGGAATTCCAAATGGTAGGTGCCTCTACACTAAAGTTCCGCTTCCTGTGTTGTGCGAAACAGACTTCCTAATAAGATGGTATCTGCAGGAGGCCCTCACCTTCAAAGCACACTGATCAACTGGGTATATAAAGGGTAAAACAATTTTTCAGGTATCCTGGTCCCAAGCTGTACGCTTTGTACGCTAAAACCAGAACCTTGAACTTGGCCTGGTAGCAAATGGGCTATGCTATTGTGATTGCTGTGTTGTTGTGATTTTGCCCTGACTATTTATTTGTTTATTGATTACATTTATATACCACCTTTTCCAAGGAGCTCAAGGTGGCATACATGGTTCTCCCCCTTCTCCATTTTATTCTCACAAACACCCTGAGATAGGTTAGGCTGGGAGATTGTGACTGGCCCAAGGTTACCCAATGGGCTTCATGACTGAGCAGGGATTTGAACCTTGATCTCCCAGGTCCCAATCTGACACTCTAACCATTAAACCACACTGGCTCATTTGTCTAAGCTTCTGTGGTGTCATGGAAGTGCTGAGGGATCCTTCACATATTACCATTATGACATGAAATTGAAGTTCAGTATCTGGAGGGCACTAAATTGGCTAGCCTTGGTTTAGATTTTATTACTTGTAATTATAGATAAATACTAAATTTTGTACAGTTGTATTGATTGAGATGTAGTGTTGCTGTTCCTTTCAGTTATTAAATCATGTAAAGTTTGCATTTCTTTTTTACCTTCCAGAATGAGCATGGGAAAGGGTACAATCTCTTACTGACTTCACACTACAAAATGAATTTCATTTTCTAATAGGTGGCAGATGTTTACGTGCTTTTGTGAACTCACTGAAATTCATCCAGAATGTGTATCTTTTTGTTTTCGTATGCTTAGTAAATGCTAGGGATTTGAATCAATTTACAGTGCAGGAAACAATATTGTGTACTCTTTCAGGATAAAGTACTGCAAGCATCATTTCTGCAAGAAAAAAATATAAACCAAATATGCATATAATATTACACAAACACACATCTTTATGACAAAAATAGTCAGTAAATACCAAATAGTTCAGGTGGTTCTTCTCAGCTCCAGTGTTCTCAGACTGAAACAAATAGTTTGGATCTGTACCAGTCTGGTTTTAAGCCTGGGTTTGGAACAGAAATCAGTGTTGGAGGCCTTGTTTCAGTGTCATCTCAGGAGATTCAGCAAGTCAGCATGAGAGACAGGGCCTTCTTTGGGGTGGTGCCCCAAATGTGGTATGCCCTGTCATTTGAACATAAGCAGGCTCCCTTATTAATTGTCTTTCAATAGAAATTAAAGTTGCTTTTATTTTGACAGGCTTTAAATATGCAACATAATCTAGTGTTATTTTTGGTAATTTTAAAATATAACATTTCTGGCCTGGTCAAACTAGTCACTAACTGAAGTTCTTAATGACGTTGCATTTCTATCGAGTTATGTAACCATTGGTAATGTATCACTGTAATTGGTGTTGCTGGCACTGTTACTCCCTCCCCCTTTTTATAGATCATCATCAGTTTCTCCCCTCTTTTAAACTGCATTGTATACTTACCATCCATGAATTGTTTTTCTGTTCCATTTTTAAAAAGCAATAAAAATATATTATAAATATATATATAACATCCTTTACTTTTATTAAAGTTTTTATTTGTTCATGGATAAGGATGCTGATTTGGTGTGCATTACCAAGATTTGGATGGAGGAGCTGATCTGACCCAGCTTTGCCCTCTTGGATACTCGGTGCAACACTAGCACAGGCTGCAGGGATGGGGGGGAGGAGTTGCTGTGGTCTACAGACCTTCTATCTCTGTCATGAGGAATCCACTCTGTCTTGGAGCTGCTGTGAGGGCCTGCACCTGGCATCAGGCCAAAGAGACAGTAAACTAGGGTTGCTGGTGGTGTACAGTCCAACCTGCGCCCGGCAGCTTCTCTGACCGAGCTCGTGGAGTCTGTCTTGGCTGTGGAATTGGAGGAGCCCAGTAAGATAGTCCTGAGTGATTTCAATGTCCATGGTGGAGCTACCTCTAGTGTTCTGGCTTAGATCTTCATGGCCTCCATGACGACCATGAGGCTATCTCAAGGTATGACTGGCCCGACGCATAGGGCAGGGCACACCATCGACTTGGTTTTTGCTCCAGATGGAGGAAGGAGTGTTCTGGAGATGGGGGGTGGATGTTACCCCCATTGTCATGGTCAGACTACTTCCTGGTGAAGGCTAGACTTACAGCTCAGATCCTTCCCTCCAGGGGTGGTGGACAGATTAAGATGGTCCACCCTGGAGACTAATGGAATACATTGGATTCTTATATGTCCTGGAAGAGTTCTCAGTAGATAGAATAGCTGACCCTGTTGAAGTCCTTCTCACACTGTAGAACAAGGCACACTGGGCACTTAACATGGTTGCCCCTGAGTGCCTTTTCTGGCATTGTGGAGCCCAGTTTGCATCTTAGTACACCAGTGAACCAAGGGCAATGATGATGGCTAGAATGCCAGTGGAGAAAGACATGTGGTAAGGCTGATTGGGCACAAGTAAAACATCAGAACCATGCCTACTGTGTGGTAGTGAGGGTGGCAAAAAAGGCCCACTTCTCTGCAACCATTGCATCCTCAAGTACCCATCCAGTAGGGAGCTTTTCCATATTGTCAGGGGGCTGTTGACATCAACTCCAGGAAATGGAGTTTTAGACCCTTCAGAGGCCCACTGTGGATTGTTTGCAAGGCACTGAAGGTAAAGTTGCTTGCCTCCGTACTAATCTTAATGCCCTGTCCACACCTACTGTAGTCCCCAGTGAGATGTCCAGTGCAAGGTCTGCTGCAACTTCTTGGGAACGGTTGCAACAATGCAGCCAGCAACATGTCCTTTGCCCTTTTGGCTTATTAAAGCTTGACTGAGTGGATCCAGGGTGTGGTCAATGCATTGCTGCAGGAGGGAGTGGTTCCAGACACCTTGGAAGAGGCAGTGATCTGACCACTCCTGAAAAAGCCCACTCTGGACCCTTTGGTTTGTGACAACTACCTCCCGGTTGCAAATATACCCTTTTTAGGGAAGATGACTAAGACGGTTGTGGTGCAGCAACTGCAAGTACTTTTTGATGAAACATATTATCTTGAAGTATTCCAATCTGGGTTCAGACCGAGTTACAGGATTGAATCAGCCATAGTCACCTTTATCAGGAGAAGGACAGGGGGAGTGTGACTCTGTTATTCTTACTTGATCTCTCAGCGGCTTTTGATACCATTGACCATGGTATCCTTCTGGGATGACTTGGTGAGATGGGTATTGGAGGCACTGTTTTACAGTGGTCCCAATCCTATCACCAGGGTCATTTTGAGAGAATAGCATTAGGTGATTGTCTTTCGGCTCCCTGGCAGTTGTGCTGTAGTGTGCCACAGGGTACCATCTTGTCCCTGAAGCAGTTTAACATCTGTATGAAGGCTTTGGGAGGGGTCATCAGGAGATTTGAGGTGAGGTGTCAGCAGTATGCTGATGATACCCAGCTCTATTTCTCTGTAAAATCTGAACTTGGAGAGGCCGTGCATGCCTTGGACCACTGTCTGGACTTGGTAGTGGGCTTTATGATGGCCAATAAACTGAGTCTGAATCCTAGCAATATGGAGGTGCTATGGGTTGGTGGTGCCCGAGTTCAGATAATTCACCAGTTGTCTGCTTTGGATGGGGTTGTACTCCCTTTGAAAAAGCAGGTCCATAGTCTGGGGGCACTCCTGGATCCATCTTTGTTGCTAGAGGCCCAGGTAACCTCAGTGGCTAAGAGTGTCTTTTACCAGCTTCAGCTGGTAAGATAGCTGTGGCCGTTTCTGGACTGGGATAGCCTGACCACAGTTGTCCATGCACTGGTAACCTCCAGGCTGGATTACTGTAATCCGCTTTATGTTGAGGTTGGTTCAGAAGCTGCAGCTGGTGCAAAATGTGGCAGCGTGACTGCTCACTGGCCAGGGTATCATCAACATGTCACCCCACTGCTGAAAGAATTGCACTGGCTGCCCATTAACTACTGAGCCAAGTTCAAAGTTCTGGTTTTGGTTTACAAAGCCCTATACAACTTAGGACCAGGATACTTGAAAGATCATCTTACCCCTTATATACCCAGTCGATCAGTATGCTCTGCAGGTGAGGGCCTCCTGCAGATACCATCTTATTAGGAGGTCTGTTCCACACAACATAGGAAGTGGACCTTTAGTGTAGTGGCCAGGGCTGATGCCAAATGGCAGCCAGGTCGGACCCTGGTTGAGGACCCCTGCAACCCAGAGGGGCCCCTGAAGAGCTCCACCTTAGGGTGTGGGGTTAGTACTCCCCTTTCATGATCCTCAGCAGGGTCAAGCTCCCAGAGACGAAACTCCCAGCCCCTCCTACAGACCATGTGGGAGTGTGGGATCTGCCCACTCCACCTGCCTCTCCTCGCTTTCTGTGAATGTCCCGTGTGCTGTGCACAGAGCTGTTATAAACCAAGATGGTGGCAGAGGCTTCTCTAAGGGTCCCAGGCTATGGTCTGAAGGCACATAAGGCTAGTTCCTTGGTGAAGATAAGCAGGATCAGGTCTGGCCAGTGCCTGGATTGGAGACTGCCTGGGAACCATATGTAAGCTGTCTTGGGTTTCATGAAAAAGAAAGGTGGGGTATAACTGTAATAAACAAATAAATAACAAATAAGGGGCTAATGCCCCTACCTCCATCTTGATTGATGGCAGGCATGTGCGCGCACACAGCATAGTGCACATGCATGCCATCAATGAAGATGGCGGCAGGGGTATCAGCCCCTTAGAGAAGCCTCCACCCCCATCTTGGTTGATGGTAGCAAGCACAGGGCATTCACAGAAAGAGAGAAGAGGTAGGTGGAACAGTCCTTCACAGTCTGTAGGCGGGGCTGTGAGCAGGGATCCTGGAGCAGGCTGGTGCCCAAGGGCCCAGTTATGTCTGGCACCAGCCCTGGTAGTGGCACATACCCTTTGGAATGGCAGAGGTGTGGACTGGCAGGGGATTAAAACAATGAGCTCTCCTGCTCAGTGTTATGCTATTGTGCAATGGACATGCATGTATTAATTGCTCCACTGACCAGCACACTGCCAGGGGAACCTCTTCAGCATGATGCATCTGATATTTATAATAAAGTCTGTGTTGTTGTTTTTAATAATGGCTATTTGATAGTTATTTCTAGTGGTTTATTTCCCCAATTCAGCTTGTTGGATGAAACGTTATGAGTTATGCATGTTTACTCAGAAATAAGTTCCTACTGAGGTGGTTGTACAGTCTTACAGCACCATCATATACACACTTCCCTTGGAGTAAGCCACATTGAACAGGAACCTTACTTCAAATAAATATGCATATGATTGTGCAGTTAAGTCTTTAAGTTGTATTGTTTTGATATTATTATCTCTTTGTGTGTCACCTTGAGCATTTAGTGGAAAGGCATGAGATAAAATTAAGAAATAACAAAATTAAATGTCCCATTGATATCAATGTGGCATATATCAACTCACTCTCCTTGGGATCAAGGTCTTGAAATATATTAAAACCCAATTTGTCCAAATAAATGGATATTTTTGCACCAGTATTTTAAAAATTTAAGTTCAAAGCTACAGCCAGTGCTTTGGCACGTCCACCTACAAAGTAAGTCCATGTGATTCCCACAAGGCTTGCATTATTCTGGCAGGCCTGTACCTGTTCTCAAAGCAGATTTGTTCTTCCCATAGGAAGCAAAGCATTTTAGTGTTGCAGATTTCATCTGCTGAGCTAAGGATCAACTGAGATCTATATAAAGGTAAAAGGATTTAGCAGATGCTTTTTTCCATGGAGAACCACACTTTGTATAACATTGTGTGGCAAACCAAGGTATTACTTTAAAAAAAAAACAGCCTCACAAAATAAGTATCGTATCGTATACTTTGATTAGTATAATAGTACTGTTTTTAAATAGCATTGTGTACAGTGGGTTTTTGGGGGGGAGGGGAAGGGGAAGAGGTTTCCAAGCTGTTAATTTTATAATTCTCAGGAGTGAGGAGTGAGCACATGCCTCTGTGGTCTGTGCATGCATGTAGTGCCCATAACAGTTACTCAGATTTTCAAATGTGCCCACTGCCCCTCCCAAAGGTTGGCGGCCCTGCTATACAACATTGGAACAAACACAAGCAACAAAAAGCAACAAGCAATTAAAAGCAGCAGCTTAAAACATTTAATGCTTGGAGTTCTAATGGTCCTGGAGAACAAAAAACTGGTACTGAAAAGATAGCAAAGTAGTGGCAACTGAGTCTCTCTGGAGAGGGATTTCTACAAAAAGGGTGCCAATACAGGGAAGGTCATCTCCCTGGACACTACATATCTCATCTAGGGATGTCAGAGAATTCCAACAAAAACAGAAATGGGAGCAGAAATTTCAAGTCTTTGCTTATTCATACCATGTCCAGAACAGAAATCAATCCAGTGAATACATGTGATATTCACTGCTGTTGCCTTCAGTCTGTAAAATGATACATAATTTATTATGTTCTCCCCCCCCGTATTGTGTGTCATTTGCATTAAAATGAATGGAGTGGAATAACATAATAACATAATTTACGTAATTAATTACATACATTATGTAAGTTACATAATTTTGCCACACCAGACAGTGAGATGGATAATGTGTTTTTTTGCCAGAACATGAACTGCTGCAAAATGGAAACAGTGCTGTATGGGACAAATACAGGGCAGAAAGGGAACCGAGACCTTCTCCAATCCCTAATCTTCCTTGAGATGATAAGAGGAGAACTAAACTTGCTCATCTCAATGCGCTGACAGTCAGATGTGGGAAGGAACATGCACTCCTTCAGGACCTAAGACATGTGGGGCTTTCCGAACCTTTGTATTGTGTTCAGAAACTGGCAAGGAACCAGTGAAGCTCTATGAGCAATTTGTATTCCCCTGCTCTGTCAAATGAAACTCAACAGTGGGTGGTTGTGACAGAGGGTGTGAATCCATTTCCATGTGAGCAGGAGACTTTGAAAAAGGGCCAATGACTGGTTCCCATATCAAGGAAAGTATTATTTTAAGCCAAACAATAAAGCATGTCAAGTGCAAAACACCTTTTGTAAGCACTAACTTGTGTCATTTAATATCCAGCCCATTATTAGCAATTTAGGAATCTACCGCTCATTGCAGCCAACTTTAGCGAACATCCCTGAGGCTAATTTAAAAAAACAATTTTGTGACCCATTGTTTTATTAAACCTTGGTTGCAATTAGATAAACTTGAAATTGTCCTGTTGAGTAATTAAACCAAAGAACATTTGTGATGCTATTCCCAGATTCCTACCAGCTGTCATACAATCTAAAATGCACAGGCATGCCTGACAGGACATAATAAAATGGGGGCTTCGTATTTTTTATATTAGTTAAGTTACAATAATAAAATAACATCTACTATGTAGATTCTACATAGTGCATTGAATGAGTCTTATGGTTACCAAACCCCTGCAAGACATTAAGTTACATTAAGTTCTTGGATTCAGTTGGTAGGCCCTGCCAATTGAAAATAAGCCAGCTTTCTTATTGTCTTTCAACAGAAATTAAGTTTGGGTTCATCACTGCCATTGATTAGATAGATTAGATAGATTAGATAGGTAGATAGATATTTCAATGAAAGGAGTGTTGGCAAACTACTGCAAAAGCATGTTTGGCTGGCAGAGGGGGGTAGAATCTGGTTTCTTAATGGTTTGGATTGGCCCCTTTTTATTCTGGGGGAAGGGAGAAGAGACTTTTGGTGGCAAACTGTCTGCAAAAAAATGTTTGGCTTGCATTATAAAGGGAGGATGAGAAAATCTGGTTTCTTAATGGGCCCTTTTTATTGTCAGGTGAGAGGAGAGAAGGAGGGTTCTTGGTGGCAAACTGCCCCCCCCCAGTGTTTGGATGGCATCATAAGGGGCAGGGGGAGACAATCTGGTTTCTCGTGGGCTGGAATTGATCTTTTTATTGTCGGGGGGAGATGGAGATTATTTGTGGCAAACTATCCCCTCAAAATGTTTCTTCATGGGCTGAATTTGGGCCTTTTATTTATTTGTATTTATTTAAAGTATCTGAAAATTTGATATGGGCTTATGCAAGATAATTAACACCCATTAGGGATAAGAACAAGAAGTTTTTACAATTATTTTAATTAAAACAAAAAGCTTAACAGTACTTTGAAGAGGATCAAATGTTTATTTTCTTTCTGAGCCCAGGACTGTGTTGTTCATGGGGGTGGGGGAAGAGAGTAGGAGAGTAGTTGACACAGACATCCTGTCACTGGCAATCAATTAGCAGGGCATGTGTTGAGTACTTGCACATTATCAGCCCCAATTTCACTTTGAGTGGTGAGATGGAACAGTTTATTGACTTATGTAGATGTGGCTAATCAAAAGAGGAAAGAAGTTTGAGTTGAGGAATCATGAAACTTAAAGATACTTTGTGTGAATGTCTGAGTGTCCGCACCAGTGGAGTACTGGAAGAACTAGTAAAACTTGCTGCTACAGTATTTAAAACTAATCATATGGTGTGAAAGATTCTTTTTTTAAACATTGTAGCTTCTTGTTTTTCTTCACCAGCCACATCTTTTTATCTGACCGATAAGAACAGGGCCAGGACTAGTGGGTGGCCAGGTCAGGCACTGGTCGAGGGCCCAAGAGCTCACAGGGTACCACTCACGAGCCATGGTGATGCTTCTCCTCCTTTCATTATCATCATCACCATTGCCTCTTTCCCTCTCAGATCTGGCTCGGCCATTCTCCCTTCTGTGCATGACTGGCAAGTACTGCTGCAGCTCTTGGTCCCACTTACTGGGCTGTAGGAGTTGCCAGCAGGGGGGAGGCTTGTGTGTGGCATGAGGCAAAGGGAGCAGCGTATGGGAAAATATCTCACAAGACATCTTGATGTAATGAGGAGGCTTAGTATGGCATGCTCAATTCCCCTGTCCCATGCTCCTGTTTCACGCCCCTACACTCCAGCCTCAAGTTGGCCTTTTGGCATGCTTTCTCCCCTGCCTATGTGGAATACAATAGTACATAAGTCTGGGAAGCTCTGTTTAAGATGTCATCCCACACTGCTAAGGTCTGGGAACATGGCTTTCAGGGAAGATGCCATGAATCTTGCTGCTGCAAAGCTCAAGGATACTGACAAATAGAACTGATAAATAAAGGCAGAAGTGTGAGACCCAAATTAAAACAACATTCCCATAGGTATAGCTAGTTAAAGTCACAGGTGTAAACCTGCACCCTGGTCCAGGGGCTCTTTTGGGTATAAATAAGGCTACCTAACTCCTGTTCAGGGAGCTTCAGCACAGACCTAGACAGGAGGAGGTGCTGTGTACCTGTTGGCCATCAGCTGGGATCTCTCCATTGTTGCTGACTTGAGGCTCCCAACAACAGAAAGCAGATGTAAGATAATTGTGCTCTCTTTAAGAGCCTTGCCTGCAATAAAATGCTATCTGCTCTCTAATAAAACCGTAAATCTTCACCACTAGTGTAATCATTGCCTTTGAAATTTCTGAACTTCATGCCTTTGGCAAAACAGGCAGGCATTCACTCTTCCCATGATAGACAGCAGCATCCTTCTCTTGAGGTGTGTGGGCAGGGGCCTCCCTCCTTCCCACCCCTCATTTCCAACTTTGGGGGCCTGCCATCTGCTGGCAACTCCTCCATCCAGCTCAATGAGTGAGGCAGGAGTAACAGCACCAGCCCCCATCAAGAAAGGGCATGCAGGGAAGGGGCCCTCTAGAGAGGTATTATGTCCAAGGGCTTCAAGAAACATGGAACTAGACCTGAATAAGAGCTTACAGTTTACAGGATTGATTTTGTTTGTTTTTTAAAAAAAACTTTGGAGATCTTCAGCCATGACTATTATCCATGATATTTAAATACACTGCTGCAGGTCAAGGAGGATCTCTCTGCATACCATGGAACAGGCATAGATTAAATAAAGCGTAATATTCCTGGATGTAATGTTTCCTATTTTCTCTGTATGAGTGATATAGATTTTTTTTTGTTAGCTATACCAAGAAGGAGATAAGATTTAACTGTGGTTACTAACATAACCTTATTAATTTTACTTAGAAGTAGGCCCCACTGTGTTCATTTTAGTGGGCATAGAGTTGAACCCTCAAATCCAGATCCTAGTCCAACACTCTTACCATTACATTTATACAAGTTACAGATGCTCATTTATTTTTTAAAAAAATTAAAAACATATCAAGTTGCCCAAATGTGTGGTTTCTTTTCTTTTTATACAGCCACAAGAGTGGCTGTATACTATAGCAAGTGTGGATTTTTTGCATTCTGCAATGTTAAATTGAAAATACCCCTCCATGCCATTCTGATGGAAGAAAGAGTGAGAGGCCTGGAATGATGGGTGGCCACACTGAAGACTATAAGAGAAGATGAAGAGTTCTTAGACAGAACGCTGGAACAACAACAGCAAAGAGAAGTGGAGGTGGAAGAATAACAGCATGTGGAGTATTCAGGAGTGGTTTACCATTGCCTTCCTCCTCAAAAATAAATTAATTAATTAAATTAAAAATATATAAATACATACTAATTCTTCTTGTACAGTGCACCACATATCAGTGGGACTCTCAAGTTTACCCTGAAGTAGGACAGGACAAAGCACAGGCCACTCCAAAACAAATAGTTAGAAAGACACAAAAGGTAGAAGAGAATATGAACGGGAAGGATTCTCCAGTGGTTGTGACCTGCAAGGTGTGTGTCATGTTTGTTTTCTTGCCTGAGAACAACATGGTGAACTTGTGCAACAAGTGCAAGCTTGTGGCACTGTTGGAAGAAAAAGTGAGAGGCCTGGAACGGTGGGTGGCCACACTGAGGACTATAAGAGAAGATGAAGAGTTCTTAGACAGAAAGCTGGAACAACAGCAGCAAAGAGAAGTGGAGGTGGAAGAACAACAGCATGTGGTAGCAGGAGCCTGCTTTGGAGAGGAACAATGAAGTGAAGGAAACTCCATGGGAAAGGATGACAGTTAGGAGCAGAAGAGCTAGAAGACACCCTTCACCAGTGGAACTATGGAACCACTTTCAACCACTCAAGAATGAAACTGGAGGGCAGCCTGTGTTGGAAGAATTACAGGAGACCCAGTGCAACAATGAGCGAGAGGCTGAAGCTCAATCAAGCAGGGGCAATGAAACCATGCCCCACAACAATAAGAGAAAAGTACTAGTAGTGGGAGACTCCCTACTGCGTGGGATTGAAACCCAAGTATGCCAAGAAGATCCGTGGACTCGCCAGGTATGCTGTCTACCAGGAGGACAGATTAGAGATGTGATGGAAGGGCTGCCATCACTCATCAAACCCAATGACAGGTATCCCTTTCTCCTCATCCATGTGGGAACAAATGATACTGCCAAATGAAGCTATGAAGAAATCACATCAGACTTTGAAGCTCTGGGAAGGAGACTCAAGGACTTTGAGGTCCAGATAGTTTTTTCATCCATCCTTCCAGTATTTAGAAGAGGAGTAGAAAGGGAAAGAAAAATACTCCATGTGAATGAATGGCTACAAAGATGGTGCCGATGTGAGAGGTTTAGATTATGGGACCATGGGCTATGTTTTCTGGAAGATGGACTGCTGGCAAGTGATGGGTTGCATCTCACAAGGACTGAAAGAATGTGTTTGGCCACAGCATGGAGAAGTTCATCAGGAGGGCTTTAAACTGAATACTAAGGGGGAGGGAGATGTAAACTTGGTGGTAACGATGGATGAAGGCTTATGCACAGTAACGGGAACAGAGAGATCGGCTCTAATAGGGCCCATAACAGTCCTCAGAAAATGTATTAAGGAAGCCAAGCCATAAATCACATGGTCTTCAATGTCTGTATACTAATGCACAGAGCATGGGAAACAAGGAGGGCAAACTTGAACCCTTAATACAGGAGGGTAATTATGACTTGATAGGTATGATGAAACTTGGTGGGATGACTCCCATGGCTGGAATACAGCAATTGAAGGATATAAATTGTTCAAAAAGAACTGAAGGAATAAAAAGGGAGGTGGAGTCACGCTATATGTTAAAAATATATATTCCTGCACAGAAGTACAGGAAGATGACCTTGGTAGCTTCACCAAGAGTATCTGGATTAAAATTAATGGGGCAAGTAACAAAAGGGATGTGGTGCTTGGAGTCTACTATCAACCATCCAATCAAGGAGAAGACAAGAATGTAACTTTTGAAAAGCAAATTGCCAATGTTTTGAGGAAGCATGATGTAGTAGTACTGGGGGACTTCAATTATCCCAATATCTGTTGGAAGACAAACTCTGCCAAACATGGCCCCTCCAAGAAATTTCTCACTTGTGCTGGAGATAATTTTCTCCAACAGAAAGTGGAGGAAGCAACCAGAGAATCAGCTATCCTGGACTTGTTTGTAACCAATAGAGAGGATTTGGTGGATGGAGTGGCAGTTATGGGAACTCTGGGAGAAAATGAGCACACCATACTTGAATTCTTGATTTTAACAGAAGCAAGAGCTGAGAGTAGCCATACACACACCCTGGACTTCAGGAAAGCCAATTTTAACAAACTCAGAACAATTGTAAGTACAGTTCCATGGCAAGCCACCCTAATGAGAAAAAGAGTCCAAGATGGGTGGGAGTTTCTAAAAAATGAAATTCTGAAAACGCAATGGCAAGCAATTCCAATAAGAAAAAAGGGGGGAAACAGCAGAAGAAGCCAATGTCGCTTCACAAAAAGCTTAGAGAAACAAAAAAGGACACATACAGGAAGTGGAAAGAAGGCCAGGCCACAAAGGAAGAGTACAGGCAGGTATCATGGAATTGCAGGGATGGTGTCAGGAAGGCTAAAGCTGAGAATGAGCTGAGGTTAGTGAGGGATGCTAAAAGCAACAAAAAGCTTTCTTCAGGTATGTCTATAGTAAAAGACGGAGAAAGGAAAAGGTGACACAGCTACACAATGAGGATGGCAAAATGATAACAGATGACAATTCCTACTTTGGCTCAGTCTTCTCCCCCCCAAAAGGTCTGTGACCCTCCTGAGAAACATGAAGTAGAAGGGACAGGATTGGAACTTGAGATTGATAGACAAATGGTCAAGGAATACCTAATCATTTTGAACGAGTTCAAATTGACAGAGCCCAATAAACTGCATCCTAGAGTATTGAAGGAACTGGCTGAAGAACTCTCAGAACCTCTATCTATCATCTTCATGAAATCATGGAGGACTGGTGAAGTGCCAGATGACTGGAGGAGAGCTAATGTTGTCCCTATCTTCAAAAAGGGCCAAAAAGAGAAATCAGGGAACTACAGACCACTCAGCCTAACATCAATCCCTGGAGAAACTCTGGAGCAGATTATAAAGCAGTCAATCTGTAAATGCCTTGAAAACAATGCATTAATTACTAGGAGCTAACATGGATTTATGAAGAACAAATCTTGCCAAACTTATCTCGTTTTTTGATCGGGTAACCTCCCTCGTAGACTGTGGGAATGCTGTAGACATAATATATCTCGACTTCAGCAAAGCTTTTGACAAAGTGCCCCATGATGATAGCTAAATGTGGGCTGGATGGAACAACTATCAGGTGGATCCACAGTTGGCTCCAGAATTGTACTCAAAGGGTACTTATCAATGGCTCCTTCTCAAACTCGGCTGAAGTAACAAGTGGGGTAACATAGGGCTTGGTTCAACATTTTTATTAATGACTTGGATGAAGAGGTACAGAGCATGCTTATCAAATTTGCAGATGATACAAAATTGGGGGGCACAGCTAATACCGTGGAAGACAGAAACAAAATTCAAAGGGACCTTGATAGGCTGGAGCATTGGGCTGAAAACAACAGAATGCAATTCAACAGGGATAAATGCAAAGTTCTACATTTAGGAAAAAGAAACCAAATGCACAGTTATAAGATGGGGGATACTTGGCTCAGCAATACGACATGTGAGAAGGATCTTGGAGTTGTCATTGATCACAAGCTGAATATGAGCCAACAGTGTGATGTTAGGCCTCATCTTGAATCCTGCATCCAGTTCTGGTCTCCGCACTTCAAGAAGGATGCAGACAAACTGGAACGGGTTAAGAGGAGAGCAACAAGGCTGATCAGAAGACTGGAAACTAAGCCCTACGAGGAGAGACTGAAAGAACTGGGCATATTTAGCCTGGAGAAGAGAAGACTGAGGAGAGATATGATAGCACTCTTCAAGTACATGAAAGGTTGTCACATAGAGGAGGGCCGGGATCTCTTCTCGATCATCCCAGAATGCAGGACATGGAATAATGGACTGAAGTTCAGGAAGCCAGATTTCGACTGGACATCAGGAAAACCTTCCTAACTGTTAGAGCCATACAACAATGGAACCAATTACCTAGAGCGGTAGTGGGCTGTCCGACACTGGAGGCATTCAAGAGGCAGCTGGACAGCCATCTGTCGGGAGTGCTTTGATTTGGATTCCTGCATTGTGCAGGGGGTTGGACTTGATGGCCTTATAGGCCCCTTCCAACTCTACTATTGTATGATTCTATGATGCTTCCCATAAGCTCATTTCAAAACAAAACCTTACAAAACTTATGGTCCTCAACTCAGAAACGCTTGCTTAACCCTTTAAATTTTCATGGCAATACACAAAACAGTCAGAGAGCAATGAGAGGTCAAATTTTTAAAAGGGGGGGGGAACCAGACCAATAATTGTTATGTAATTAAAGCTGCAATCCAATGCACTTACCTGGGATTAAATCCCATTGAACCCAATGGAGTTTACTTCTGAGTAGATGTTATTGGATTGCAGCCTAAAAAACCAGGAAAGCCTTCTTACCTTCCTTCCAAGCTCCACATCCCACTCTTAGGCTGCAATTCTAACTACATTCACCTAGGAGGAAAACCCTTCTGAATTCAATAGGGCTTACTTCTAATCAGTTAGAATAGACATAGTTAGGCTTTTTTTCAGCCCCTTCCTCCCCTCAGCATTGCCTTGCTTCTGCTGCTATGGGCCAGTAAGCTCTAGCAGTCCTCCCATGCCTGAAACTCAGGACAGGCCGGGTAGCTCCTTAGCAACTGGTCTGCCACTTCTCTTTGCTGGCAACGCACAGCTAGGCAGGACTGGCTCTGTTGCTGTGGAGCTGGCTGGAGCTTGCCTGTGCTGCCACCCTCTGATTCCCTCCTCCTCTGCTAGCCTGCACGTATCCTGGGAGGGGTTAGGGCCCTGTGTGAGATCCTGGGCCCGTGGGCCAGTGCCCAACCTGGCCATGTGCTAGCACTGGGCCTGGAGGCACTCTTTGTAAAATCTGCAATGCTTAAGTGTTTATAGCTTATTTGCAAGGGAGGAGGAGGGGAAGAAAACCATAACTTGGATACAGCCCTGTGACCTCATTGGCCACACTCCCATTACATCCTAGCAGCCCTACCAGATCTAGTGGGCATCAGCTGCCACTGGAACTGATCAGTCTTTTCCAGTTTGTGCCAATTCACATATGCTTATATAAAAAGTAGTCACCAGTTCACATAGCTTTTATAACGACTAGCATAATGGAAACAGTTCAAGAAGAGGAGGAGCCAAATGTAGCTAGTCTGTCAGTAGGGATGGGGAAAATTTTTGATTCAGTTTGCATTTAAAGCTGAATCTAACAAATCCACACTTTCTGAAACCATATGAGGACTGAAGCACAACTGTGCCTCAAAATTCACACTTATCTGGATTTTGTGATGCAGTTCTCTAACAAAACAATGATTACAAAAATGCTTATGTTAGGAAAAGTCCATATAAAATGTATTATATTAGGAGAAATTGCTTGCAATAATTTGTAAGTCAAAACTGAATATAAAAGTGTGTTTATTAGGAGAAATGTGTACTAAGATCCTGAAAGATTTGCATGAGGATTTTGTTTTTCGAAAATTGCAATTGCTACAGAAATACAGAAAAACCAAATTTAAGACTGGAAAAATGAGAAACTGAGAGAACCGAAATGAACAGATCCTTCCATCCCTATCTGTCCACAAAGCCATCTCTCCCACTTGTCTCTGTATTGCAGTGTGATGAAATGGCTGCTGTCAGATGACATTTGAGGAAGAGAGATGCTTCATGTAGCTGATCTTTCAGCAGAGTCAGTAAAGTAATCTCTGCTTCCCATCTCTTCCTTTGTTGTAGCCCGATGAAGCGGCTGGTACTAGATGACACTTGAGGGGATGTCCCAATGGAGCAGGTCTTTCAGAAGAGCCCATGCTATTGTGGAATTTTTGCTTTAATCAAATTATGAAGAGCATTTCAGAGGTTCTGGAAGAATTTCCAAAGAGTTATGGAGGGGGTCGAGAAGGGGGATTCTGTGTGTAAACTCGGACCTACAGCATACCAGTCTCTCTTGGTCCTGTCAGAGCACAAAAAACAGAAAAATTTTAGAATAAAATATTCTTGGTGGTTTTCACAGACCATTCATCTAATGCTACAATTTATCCTGTTTTGTATGATTAATGTCATTATTCCTTTCACTTCGTATTCATTAAACATCATTATTTAGATCCTGAGGATCCAAGCTCAAGATTAGTATGGTCAGCAGAATAAAGGATTACCATGGCTTTTACAGAATAAGCTGATCATAGCTGTCAAGTTATTTGGAAGTGATCACCAGAGTTTCAACCAGACTTGACATTTAATGTGAGAGTAATTTTTGTTTCTTCTGCTGCTGAGTGAGTCATGCCAGATGATGGACAATTTGCTTTATTTCCCTTGGTCCTGTTGAATTGCGAGGCAGAGGAACAATTTACCTTCTGAAAAATTCTTGCACAGTAGTTGCTTAAAACTGACCTGCAGAAATGCTCCTCCCTTGTAAACATGAAATTTAAAAGCAGCCATACTACTGAGTTTTTTGTTGCTTTAAAAACACTGGACATAACCCAGCCAAACTGCAACACGGAAGTCAGATTAATACCAACGTGAGATTTAACACGAGCTTAAATCATTCTCATGAAATCACAGGGATGTAAAAGTTCCTAACTTTGTTGGGATTGTGCCATCTTGGCTTTGGTAGAAAACAATGTTAATTGATGTTCAAATTGTGGCCCTGAACTGTCAGAGGGACCACTATATAGTTCAATAGAACCTTGTCCAACATTTCTCATTTGGCATATACATAACACACATGACTGCTGTAAGATGGTCCAGTTCTACCTGGCCCAGGGTCAGCAGGGGGCCCAGACTCTTCAATTTCCTTTTTTAAAAGTAAGTTTCTAAGTATTCTGGAACAAAATACTCATTTTCCTGCTTGTCTTTGCATGTTGGTTAATGGTGTGTGTGTGTGTATGCGTGTGCTTATAGCTTCCCATAGTAGCAGATGTGCCTGCCTGCCCACTTTTTTTCTTTCTGTGCACATCATGCCAGGCTGTTCAAGGAACAGGAAGTCTGTGCACACCTCCTATTAGCTCATCAAGGCCTCTTTCTCAATCTGATGCAAGTAAATCAAGCTAACATACAGTGGCAGAATGGGGTATCCCATGCCCTGCAATTGCTGAAAGAGCTGTGTGCCTGCAGATTTATGTGCATTTGCTGATGGGGGATAGTAAATTAGCCCCCTCTTTCCTGCTGTGCCTGCCGCCGGTGCCCCTCTCCCTCCTAGCATTACTTTTAATGTGCTGCTGCCACATTAGTAGTGGCAAAACATTAAAAGTGAGGCAAAGGGAGAGAGAAATAGCAGCAGTGGTAGAGAAGGGAGATCCCATGTCTTGTGCTGGCCCTGAGGTTCCTTAATCATGCTTCAAAAAGCACTTGTGTAAAGACCCCAAGTTCTGGCTCTTCAGACACATTCATGGTCCTATTCAAAGATCAGCCTGATGATGTTGACAATGTGCTTGTGATTTGTACACCCAATTATATGCTCCCTCTATCCCTGCCCTTCATGGATTACACTGGTCAACACTAATTTTATTGCCAATGATGTTTGATCAATTTTAGGGTAACTTTGTGTCACTGATTCCGAATATGGCATCAGTTTTGCTAGATTGGCTCTAATTTTTGAGATAATGGAGGCCCCCATTGAAAAACATAAATTCAAAAAATTTAATGGTCAGGCATAGCCTACCCACAAATGACATGGAAACTGTCTCAAATCATACAAAAGTAAACACATGAAATACCTAATGGCATTGTATTCAGTACAATAACATTAAAACAAAGTAAGCTGATTCAGATAATCACAATTAATGCATAGAAAAACGCTGTGTGTACGATTTTCTTTTATGTGGGGCATCAGGACAATCACGTTGGAGGCTCCAGCAGTAGTCTGCCATCATGTCTCTGTCCCATCTGCCTTGATACCTTTCCTCCATCACCTTTATATCCTGATGAAACCTCTCCCCTTGTTCCTCACTAAAATCACCAAGATTATCTGGAAATCTGTCTAAGTGGCTATGGAGATAGTGTACCTTTATGCTCATATTAGTACCCAAATGTTTAAAGTTAGCGAGCATGTTTTGCACCAATTCTTCATAATTGTCTGCTTTGTGGTTACCCAAGAAGTTCTTGACAACTGCTTTTAGTTTTTCCATAGTCAGTCCAAGGAATGATCTACAAATGTATTTGCAGCAATCACCATCTTTGTCCAAGGCCTTAACAAATTGCTTCATCAGTCCAAGCTTGATATGGAGTGGTGGGAGAATGATTTTTTCTCTGTCAACCAATGGCTTATTAATGATGTTCGCTGCACCTACAGTCATGTGTTCCCTTGAAGGCCATGTCACTTTTTTCCAATGATCTCGCTTTGCCCTACTATCCCACAAGCAGATGAAACAAGGGTACTTCGTGTATCCACTTTGCTGCCCAAGCAAGAAGTTCACCATCTTTAGATCAACACAAATAGACCACTGGTGCTCATGATAGCAGACCTTCTGCAAGACCATTTTGATATTTTCATATTCTTTAAGTTTTGTTGAGTGAGCAATTGGAAGAGATGCATAGCGGTTACCATTGTGCAATAAAACACATTTCAAGCTTCTGGTGGAGCTGTCTATAAAAAGCCGCCAATCTTCTGGTCGATATTCTGGTAGTCCCATTTGGAGAAGTCCAGGAATGTTATTGCAGTATACAAGTTCTTCATCTTGGCTGAAGTATGGAAGAATTCTCTCCTCTCTTGTTCGATAAGCTGTTATGTTAGCTTCTGGCTGTAGACAGTTCTTTTCCATTAGCCTGGATGCTAAAAGTTCAGATGCTTGCTTTGACAGACTGAGGTCTCGTATCAGAGCATTGAGTTCTTTCTGGGAGAACTGCTCAGGTGTTGAAAAGCTTCTTCATATCCACTTCCAGGGCTACCACCTGTGCTACACTCCACGTCCAGCATTTCTTCGACATCTGACAATGGAAGGTCAGGCAGTGAGGTAAACACTGGTATGGGAACGACTTCACTGTGTGGCACAGGTCGCCTTGCTGAGTCCAAATCAGGATAATCTCACTTATGTTTCTTGTAGCAATTGAAGCCTTTCACATTCACAACACAAAAATAACAATGATCGTGATGGTTTTGCGGCCCTCTCCACACCATAGGCACACCAAAGTTTAAACGTTTCCTTTCTCCATTTTTCCACTGTCGTAGGCACTCTACACAGGTTTTACAAATCTTATGGGGAGCCCAAGCTTCACTCCAAAATAAGCAAGATATGCTTCTTTTACAAAGTCAGTGATGTTTTTTCTTTGTTTTTGCAGAGTGTATTTGCCACAAATGTACAGTAGGGCCCCGCTTCCCGGCGCTCTGCTTCCCAGCGTTCCGCTAATGCGGCAGCTTTCGTTTTCAATTTTGAAGCCGATTTTGCCGCTTTGGAGGCATTTTTGTGTCATTTTCGTGCGATGCGCCCCATTAAAGTCAATGGGGTTCCGCTTTATGGCATTTTCTGCTTTACGGCAGGGGTCCGGAACGGAACCCGCCGTATAAGCGGGGCCCTACTGTAGCAGAATGCATTAGGATTGTTTAAGCAGCCTCTTCGTGATGAACCTCATATTCCTCTTCAAAAAAAAAAAGTATCAATATGATATTATATGCAATGGATAAACTTGCAAAACAATGTTCAAGAGTAAAAAGACAGACCAAACCCTGCTGCATATGTCAGCAGCTACAGGTCGTATTGGGGTACAATCATCATTTGAGGGGTATCCATTATCTCAAAAACTAGAACCAATTCGGCAAAACTAATGTCATTTTTGGATTTAGCACCCCCAAAATACCCTAAAGTCATTCAAACATCCTTGGCAACTAAAAAAAATTTTTTTCATTGGGCTGTGTTATTAAAGCTAGCTGGGGGTGGGGAGGGCATGACTGGGTGGGTCCAGGGTGCAATGAGGGTGGTACCTTATGTATTGAAGAAAAACCCACTGCACCTTGTGGTATTTAACAACTGTCACTCAGTCACAAATACCCACATTGGGGCAAGGTACTCGAGAGGGTTATGGTGGTATACTTACAGGCATTCTTGGAGGAAATTGATTCTCTAGACCATTCCAGTCTAGGTTCAGACTCAGGTTTGGGATTGATTCTATTGGGAGAGGGATGGGGGAGTGCACCCCTGCTGCTCCTGCTCAGTCTGTCATTACCTTTCGATACCATTGTCCATGGTGTCCTCCTGGACCATCTATGGGAGATGGGTATTGAGGGCACTGTTCTGCAGTGGTTCCAGTCTTATCTCATGGGAGGATATCAGAAGATAGCATTGGATGAGTGTTTCCCAGCCCCCTGGCTCTTAAGCTATGGGGTGCTGCTGGCACTATATTGTCTCCAATGCTATTTAACATCTATATGAAGCCATTGAGAGAGGTCATTAGGATATTTAGAGTAAGATGTCATCAGTACACTGGTTATGCCCAATTCTGTTTCTCTGTAACAAGCATCCACTATTTGTATTTTCCAGAAACAACTGAATTTATTTCTGTTTCAACAAGCTTTTCCAGCTGGATGAGAAGCTCTGTGTCTTACATGTTTGTTCAGTTTTTTGTACTGTTTTTAAAACAAGTTTTTTTTTATGGTATCTTTGTAAATCAGTTTGAGACTCATGTAAAAGGTGTAGTGGTGGTGGTGGTGGTGGTGGTAGTAGGGTTAGGTTTTATTATAATTGGTGGAGATTCTTCAATGCTCTAATGTAAATTGTATGTTTTTATGTTGTACGTCCCCCAGAGTGGCTGGATAACCAGCCAGATGGGTGACTAATAAATTTAATAAATAAAATAAATAAATAGTAGTAGTAGTCATAGTAGTAGTAGTAGATCTCATTGAATTCCATAGGACGTTTATGGCATGCAATGTGGAATACGGCTGAAAGGGTGATAAGTAAGTATGGTAGTTACTGGGTTTGGAGACAGTACTGAGACACTTTCCTCTCCTCCATTCCTGCTCACCTGTTAAACTACTTGATGGGTCCCCACCCAAACAATTATTTTAATAAATAACAATATTTTAGGTGATCTGTGAAGCCCATTTTATACCTTAGTTGCCCCCAGGGCAATGCTATTGTTGCCCCACAAACACCCGCTGTTCAACTGCAGGGGGGCTGAGTTGAGGGCTGTGTGTCGGCTTGGCTATAAGAGGCTGTCACTGTAGCCATGACTCCCTTGGGCTGCAGCATTTTCAGTGGGCATTCAGATTGGCCTGTAAGTGAAATCTACTAGCAACAATTGAAGTAACTCATGTCCATTAAAGAAAATGAAATCTGGAAGGGCCCCCATAAAAGTGTTTTGTTTCACTCTCAAAGCTGCTGTCATTTATGGATCATGTTTTATTCTCTCCTTCTTACACTTGCCTGTAAGCATTTACAACATGGCATTGGGTATATCTCTTAGTCACAGAGCTTTTAGATTGGCTTCTACAAGAGATGTACATTATCAGGTCAATGCCTATCACTTATTGTGTAATTTGTTTTCACTCTTGTTTTCCCCTTTTCTCAAAGTTCCTTTTTTGTCATTTGCTTTTGTTCATTTCCCTAGACGTTCCCACACTGCTGATTCAGCACCATGTGGGCAACTAAAGAGCCATTAAAGGGGATCAGTCTCTTTAAAAAGTGACATTTCTGACATTCTCCATTTATATTGTAAGAAGAAAATGAGAGTTAATGAATTAGCACATGGGTTGCAAATCTCTTCCAGAATAGCAATGCTAGGAGCCAAATATGTTCTTTCCCTTTAGTGTGATTTTGAGAGAAGAGAAAAATTATTTGATGAAACAGAATGGTTCTCTCCCCAGCTCCTTGTATCCCATTAGGACCAGCTCTGGTGTATGCAAGGTTTGAAGAAAGATCTGAAAAAAGATTTGAAGAAGGAAGGTCCCCAAAAATGTTATTTCTCTCTTGCAACTTCACATCTATCATAATCTCTCAAATACTTCAACTCCAGCATCCCAAATTATGTAAAACAAAGGCAACATATAGATGTTGGATCTTTGAAGAATGCAGTCCATTAATCCCCATCATAGCACTGTAAATACCAAGTAAGACCATTAAGTATGGGGGAGAAATTCAATTCAATTTCCATTTAAAGGGAATCCATCAAATCTCAAACAGTATGAGAGCCAAAACACAACCATCCTTCAAAATCCACACATCTGGATTTTGTAATGCAGTTCTTCAAGCAATCTTTAAAAAAATGCATATACAGCAGGGCTCCACTCATACGGCAAGGTTAGGTTTCAGACCCCTGCAGAGAAGCGAAAACCACCAAAAAGTGGATCAGCTGTAGTGTGGGGGTCTGGAACCTAACCCGCTGATCCCGCTGGAAGAGGAGAAGATCAGCTGTAGAGCACTACAACTGATCTTCCCCTCCTCCGGCACGATCAGATTGAGCATGGGAGTCTGATCGTGCCAGAAGAGGAGGAGATCAGCTATAGCTCTCTACAGCTGATCTTCCCTTCCTCTGGCGAGATCAGCTGGAGAGCGGGGAGCTCCAGCCCCCCTCCAGCTAATCGCCCCGCTGGCGCCGTATTAGCGGAACGCCGAGAAGCAGGGCATTGAGAAGCGGGGCCCTACTGTATTGGGGTAAAGTGTGTATAAAATGAATATAATCCTGAAAATAACATACACAGGTGCACTATATTATGAGAAATTGCTTGCAAAATCCTAGGCTATGGTCTGAAGGCACATGAGGCCAGCACCCTGCTGAAGCTAAGCAGGGTCAGGTCTGGTAAGTGCCTGGATGGGAGACCGCCTGGGAACCATATTGTTATGAGCATTAGGGTTGGAATGGATGATCCCTGTGGGTCCCCTTTCCTCTGATTTGGAATCCTGTGCCTTGGAATGAGGAACTCACTCTGCTGGTCAGATGAGTCTCTCCTTTGTTAAGCGAATAGAGTGGCCAGGTAGGATAATGGGTCTATCAGTTGCCCAGCAACTGCTGAATGGGCCAGAAGACCCTTTTGTCATTGAAACTCTTCAGGAGAGCCTCCCCCCTTCCACGCAGCTAGCAGAAGTTTGTGCTTGGAGTGTGTGTAAGGAAGTGTCTAGAGAATGGCTGGGGCAGAGAGGCTATCCCTCTGCACCATGGCTTTAGGATGCCTCTGGCAACCCAGATGGAAAAGCTGGATATTGGACTCCTGATGCCTTGAACCCTTCCATCTTAAGCTCAGGTTGGAATGTGTGTAAATAAACAAACCATATTTCATAAAGACACCGCAGTCTCCGCTGACCTTCTTCCCAAAGGAAACCAAACCCTGAATGAGTGCAGGAACCCTGAAAATCTCACTGCTCGGAGATTGGGGAGGTGTGCAACAATATGTAAGCTGCCTTGGGTTTCTATGATGAAAAGAAAGGCGGGGTATAAATGAAATAAATAAAAAGTGTACATTAGTCAAAGCTGCATACAAATATGTGTTTATTATGAGAAATTCACACCAAAATATTACCGAATTTTCTTGAGGATTTTTTTTTAAAAAAATTGCAAATTGCTGCAGAAATGTGGAGAACTGAATTTAAGACTGAAAAAAATGAGAAGCAGAGAGAAATGGATTTGACAGATCCTTCCATCCCCACAGACTATTGGTCCCATCTGACTCTGTGCTATTGATACTGACTGGGGACAGCCTTCTAGGGCTTCAGACAGGAGTCTTTTCTCTGTAGATGCCAGAGAATGAATATGGGAGCTTTTATGCACAAAGTATGTGCTCTGCCACAGAGTGATGGCCCCTTCCCTTCCATGCCTTTTGTCTGAGATGTTCCACACAGCTGCATTTAGGAACATTTTCCTATTATTTTTCACATTATCAAAAGTGACATTCCATGTCCAGGGTCTGCATCAGCCAAAGGAGGTATGCCCTTTTCACAAGGGAAAGCATTTCTAATGTCATAGTTTGCATTGGACTGCATATTCATGCTGCTTTCACACGTGGGACTCATTGCATCAGTTTTGCCAATTAAAATGGTTGCGCTTCTGTCCTGATTTCTATAATTCCTTTCACACTGCAGTACCTGTTGCATTAAGGAACCATGGGTTTTTCAGCTTGCATACTGTAATTTTTGTAATTCTGTAATTTCACACAACTGTCTTTCACACTGCTGCAATGAACAACATCTTCTATTTGTCCCTCCCCTATTATACACATGTGCACTGTAGTTCCTCACTGAGTAGGAGATCTAAGAGGTCATCCCGTCACCGTGTGACCCCTTCTCCCTTTAGCATCAGACATTATTTTTGTGGGTGTCTGGACATGGGTGTGTGTGGGAGAAGATGCATGCCTAAAGGGCAGGAATGCATTACATGCCAGTATGCCTGTCATGTGAGCTGCTGCAGCTAGCACAACACTCCTGTGATTTTCCAGGTTACCCAGCTTGCAAACAGATTATTTCTGGAACCATTTATCACAGAAGTGAGCTCTAAACTTCCACTACATTCCTCTAGATTTCCAGATGTGGCTTTTACATCATGTGATGGATCAAATAAAGTGCACAAATTACCAGGTAAGAAAGAGTCAGAATAATGGAATGAAATACAGTGTGAAAGCAGCCTAGAACAGATTCCAGCATTTCCCCCCAGTGCTTTAAAGGGTAAGAGAGACAGTTATCATTATTGCTACAGCAGGGCATGTATACAACTCCCCCCCCCCGAAAGGAGAAGTGACATTTCTTATCTATTTCGATTAGGATTCAGGCCTGGGTTTGGTATGGAAACTGCTTTGGTCAGCCTGTTCAATGACCTGTGTTGGGAAAGAGACAGGGGAAGTGTGACTCGGTTGATTGCTCTTGATCTTTCAGTGCCTTTCAATACCATCTGTCATGGTATCCTTCTGGGGCGACTGTCCAAGTTGGTGTTGGATGCCCTGCATTGTGGTGGTTCTATTCTTACTTGTAGGGCCAGCTTCAGAAGGTGGTTCTTGGCGATCATTGCTTGGCTCCATGGGCTGTCCAGTATGGGGTCTCATAGGGTCAGTTCTGTTCCCTATGTTGTTTAACATTTACATGAACCCACTGAATGGGGTCATACAGAGTTTTGGAGTGTGTTGTCATCAGTATGCTGATGACACACAGCTCTGTTTCTCCTTTTCATCTTCTGCAGGTTAGGCAGTGGATGTGCTGAATCAGTGCTTGGTTGCAATAATGGACTGGATGAGGGCTAGTAAACTGACGCTTAATCCAGACAAGACTGAGATGCTGTTGGTGGGTGGTTCCTTTGACTGGCTAAGTGGTGTGCAGCCTGCTCTAAATGAGGTCATACTTCTCTGAAGGAGCGGGTTTGTAGTTTTGGGGTTCTCCTGGATCCACTGCTGTCACTTGAGACACAGGTGGCCTCAGTGGTGTGGGGTGCCCTCCATCAGCTTAGGCTGGTGGCCCAACTGCAACCCTATCTGGACAGGGATAACCTGTCTACAGTTATCTATGCTCTGGTAACCTCAAGGTTGGATTATTGAAATGTCCTTTATGTGGGGCTGCCTTTGAAAACAGTTTGGAAACTTCAGTTAGTGCAGAATGCAGCTGTCTGACTGCTGAAGGGTTCAAGGCAAACAAAGCATATAACGCCTATCCTGTGCACTGCCTGCCTATACACTTCTGAGTCCAATTCAAAGTGCTGGTTTTGACCTATAAAGCTCTTTATGGCTCAGGACCCCAATGTCTTCTGGAACACCTCTCCCGATATGAACCTACTCAGATCCTTATATCTCCCTCTGAGGCCCTTCTCCAGGTCCCCCCTTTGAGGGAAGGTCGGAGGATGGTGACAAGGGAGAGAGGCTTTTCAGTTATGGCTCCCCATCTGTAGAATATGCTCCCCAGTCACGTCCGCCTGGTGCCGTCATTGACACCTTTTCAATGACAGTTAAAGACATATATTTTCTCCCAGGCATTTGATAGATTGAGATGATGTTTTGTTTTTAACATGCTGCTAAATCTTCCTGTGGCTATGTGGGGGTGGTATTGCTATTGTTGTTTATTGTTGTTATAGTCTGTTTTCTTTGTTTTGTTTCAACATTGTGCATACTACCCTGAACACGCCCAATCTTGTCTGATCTCAGAAGCTAAGCAGGGTCAGGCCTGGTTAGTACTTGGATGGGAGACCACCTAGAAATACCAGGTGCTGTAGGCTTTTCCTCCTTTGAGAGCCAGTGTGGTGTAGTGGTTAAAGTGTTGGACTACAACCTGGGAGACCAGGGTTCAAATCCCCACATAGCCATGAAGCTCACTGGGTGACCTTGGGCCAGTCACTGCCTCTCAGCCTCATGAAAACCCTATTCATAGGCACACCATAAGTCGGAATCAACTTGAAGGCAGTACGTTTACATTTAAGTCGCTTGGGGACCTTCAGGTAGCAAGCGACTAATAAATGTTGTTGTTGTTGTTGTTGTTGATAATCATAATCATAATAATAAAAAATCAATTTGTTATTATTCATATTATTGCTACACCTATTTCAGTGCTGTGTAGTCAGATTGGCAGTGGCTCTCCCAGGCAGAGTTTTTCTAAGCCCTGCTATCTGAGATCATTTAGTGGAGGGTTTAAAGCAAGGACCTTCTGCATGCAAATATGTGCTCTACAAATGAGCTACTAGAATGCTATTTATGTACTAGAGCTACTGCATTCGAGTTACTGTCAGTATTTTGCATATCTTAATGATAATTTACAAAACAACCATTTTTTGTGGAACAACTGATGACAATGTTGTATCTCCAAGTCATTTTAATTCACAGAATTATTTTAGGATTGTACATATTCATTTCAACTGAGGAATGAACATGTATCTTAGGCTGAATATTATCATTTGCAATTTCTTTATTTTGCCACTGAATATTGTACATTCATGTTTTGTGGAACTTCATGTTAATTATTACATAAGCAATCCTATATTCTATTTACAAAAACATACATCTTAGAATTCATTACATTCTGAATATCAAGCACTGATTTTTTAAACTAAAGGATACTATTGTTTTTGCTTATTGTGCCGAATCATTAAATTGTTGAGTGAAAGATTCTAATGGACTTTGACAGAGCATTTGAATTAAAGCTTACCTTAGCCCTGTCATGATGTTTAATGGTTTTGGAACCAAGTGCTCCAATGACTGCCAACAATAATACTTTTGACTTTCCTCAGCTTCTGGAAAGTTATTGAAGGGCATCAAGTTGTTTTATTCATCTTTGCATTACTTCCTGCTTGGGGAAAATATTAACAGTAATGTTTTTCTAATAAATTCTGTACATCTGTAGAATAAAATAGCACAACATCTAGAGAACCAATGGTCGAGCACAATGCTCCAAAGGAACATATTTATAGTGCTGGTAGACCAAGCACTGTCACTGAATGCACAATTAGCATCTCTGGCATTCAGCACTTTCCATCAGTTGAGACTGCCATATTAGCTGCCATACCTCTCCTCGTCAGAGTTAGTCTGGTACACTTATCCAAGCCCTGGTAACCTCTAGACTGGATTACTGAAAATGACTTGTGCACATGGTTGCCTTTGAAGACTTCTTGGAAACTTCAGTTAGTACAAAGTGTAACTGCTAGGTTACTAATTGGGACCGTCTGCTGAGGGTCTACATCACCAGTTCTTAAACAGCTACATTAGATGCCAATCTGTTTCGGGGAACAATTCAAGGTGCTAGTCATTATTTATAAAGTCTTAAACAGTTTTATCTTCCATCACAAGAGCAATCCAAAACATGATGATATTTAGAAGTTGGGACCATACAATGAAGCTGATAGTTGAAAGATCCAATGAAGCTGATTATTGGAGGTAATAACAACAACAACAATAAACCAGTTACAGTTAAAACATTTTTTCATCCAGTGATTTCCAGGTTGCCAGGAACAGTCTTCTTCAGTGATCAAATGCCTAGGTAAACAAGAATGTTTTAAAATTCCTTCTAAAAGTCAATAGTAGTGGAGACAGATGTACCTCACTGGGGAGAATATTTCACAGACAAGGAGCCACCACTGAAAAGGCCCTGTTCATGGGTCAATGCCAAGTGGGCAGCCCCTAGTAGCCTTTAAATATTAGTTGGCTAGGAATCGCAAGTGGTAGAGAGTGTTGTAGCACTCAGGTCTTGCTTGTGGGCTTCCCATAGGCGTCTCATTTGTGAAAACATGATGCTGGACTAGATTGGACTTGGGCTTGATCCAGCAGGGCTCATCTTATGTTTAAAGAAGACCCTCCTCCAAGTGCCACCACCACCTGAAGCTGGGTAGAGCTTTCTTTATAAAATCATATTGTATTTGGAATATCTTCCCCAGAGAAGCCCATCTGGCAGCTATTCTGATATATTTTTGGTACCAAATACTTTCTGTATTTTTCAGGCATTCCTGCTTGTTGAACAACTTTTAAAAAAAAATAAGTTATTGTTCAGTCTGGCTTATCAAATGGATGTTGCCGGTTTTTGTGTTTTATACTTTATTGTTCAACTTTTGTGCTGCTTTACTCTTCCAATTGTGCACTTCTCTGGGAGATTATTCTGGAAGGCAACTCAAATTCTGTTTTAATAAATAAGCAAATTCAACAGAGAAGGTGTTTTTTTTTGTTTTGGTACAAAAGCATTATTATTTTCTGCTATGACAATAAGCTGTAACAAATTTTAATGCACATTTGAATACTGATGTTCTTGTCACATTACCTATTTTCATCTTTGAGTTCACCTTAGTATTGCAAGACAATGACTGCTTTCATACTGCATTGTATTCTGTTATTCTAATGATTTCTTACCTGGTAATTTGGGAACCAACAACATTGCAGGAGTTTTGTGCTAGCAGGAGCTGCTCATTGACAGGCATCCCGTCATACAATGCATTCCCCCCCATAGGAGTGTATCATTTTTTTTGCCTGACGATCAGAGCTTGGAAAAATTACTTTTTTGAACTACAACTCCCATGGGAGTTGTAGTTCAAAAAAGTAACTTTTCCAAGCTCTGCTGACGATAATTGTACTGGTATTCCAGCATAGATCCAGTTGGCAGCTTCTCCTTCCTTCTTTTCCCCCACACACCCCTGTGTCCAGACACCCCACATTAGATGCTAAAGAGAGAGGGGTCAGATGGCAATTGGATATGTTAGACCTCCTACACAGTGTGCATATGTATAGTAAGTGAGGGACCAAAACAAGATGTTATTTGTTGCAGCAGTATAAAAGACATTTGCATGAAATGCTGGTATAATTGCTGAAAAAGCCACAATTCCTTTACGTAACAGGTACTCCAGTGAGAAAGGAATTTTAGAAATCAGGACAGTAGCACTGCAATGTTAATCCACAAAATGGATGCAATAAGCCCCATATGTGAAAGCAGCCCTTAAAAGCATTAATGAATCTGTAAACACACATATCTCCATCACATCCATCAGCAAATAAGATGACCCTTGCCCCAAGGAGCTTACAATATCAGTTATGTGATATGTCGTTCCAGATTGGTCAAATTCTTATTTGACTTCCTAGTGAAGGTTGTTCAGTCAGCAATTGCTCCACAACAGTCACTCATTTCTCAGTTTCCACAATCAGAGACCCAGAAAATCAGTATCAGTCATAATTACATTCCTCAGCTGATTGATTGATTGATTGATTAAATATATATCCTGCCCTTCCATCCAAAGGAGCCTAAGGCAGAAAACATCAAAATCAAACAATTTAACAAGGGGGGGGGGGCATTTTAAAGCATTCTAAAATCGTGATTAAAACATTTTAAACACAATTATATTTAAAAATATTCTAAACATTCTAAAAAAGGAGTTAAAACATTCTTTAAAAAACAGTTTAAAGTATTCTACAAACACAGAAAAACATTCTTCCACATCTCCAAGTTGCCAGGAGACTGGAGTGGTCCTCTACAGCCCTCAAATGCCTGGGTAAACAGGAATGTTTTTAAATTCCTTCTGAAAGTTAAAAAGTAATGGAAACAGACACACCTCGTTGGGCTTGTAGCACTAGGCTTGTAGTATTAGACACATCTAGATTTGTCCAAGTTCTGGATTGCCCTTTGAAATATTTGAGCTCATAACAGTTTGGACAGGATAGGTGGCCCACAAAGCTTTATTGCATATTACACTTCTTTGCAACTGTATAAGTGTAAGCCTCACTATGGGATTTCTATAATGTTATTAGATTATTTATTAATTTTATTATTTACTTGTTTAGAAAAACGTTTATTGGGAAATATAAGCTGGTTTGGTTAAGATTCCTGCAGCTCTCTTCTATGGTCTCATGGGAGATCTCAAAAAAACATTGCCCGTTTGCTTATAATAATGTGCTTGCTTACAACATTTCTGCCTCACCTTTTCACTTACCCCCCCCCGTATGGCAGCTCACAAATGTTATGCCACCAGTATCAAAATATAGTAAAAATCTGGACAAAAAAAGTATTAAGAACAACATGGAGACATCACACACAAGTAAAACCAGTCATGTAACCAATACCTTTAAAAAAAAACTATTAAAAAGTCAGGCAAACGGTTTGGATTTTTGCCTGGTACCTAAAATCTACAATTCTGCAGACACTCCCAGCTGTCTCAAAAGCATGTCCAGCCTACACCACTTTTCCTTACTGCTGTCCTCACCTCTCAGTTCACCTTCAAACCCTGAGCAAGAGGAAGTTTAATTTTCCAGTTGGGAGCGAGCAACTACTGGCTAACTCACCAGTCAATGATGAGTGAGTTCAGTCTATATTCCCCTTAGTCAAAGTACGTAGCAAAGGATGAGCAATCTTGCACCCAGGGAAAAAATCCCTGGGAGGTCCAAGATACACAGTTAGCCCCCAGGTTCCTAATGAAGACATTTTATTAAGGTTAGGGATAAGGGACGAGGGAGTAATCAAACAGGTAGAACTGAAAAGAAACATTTTACTGTCTAAATAGCTACAGTAGATGTTACAGAGAAATAACAAGTATCACCGACACTGTTCAGCGAATGACACATTTCATAGGGAAGAAGCCCCATTTTTATCCCTGTAGAATACACTAGGGATGGAGAAGAAATCCAGATTTGTTTGCATTTTAATCAGAAACTACCAAATTCACACTCCTCGAACCAATACATCAACTGAAACACAATCCTCCCTTGAAAGTCACACTTCTCTGCATTTTGAATGCAGTTCTCCAGCCAACGTGTACAAAAAGGCACATGTTCAGGGGAAGAGTGCATAAAAATGCAGATGCTAGTGAAAATAGCATACCGTCTAAACACTTTTCAAAACAGCTCCACAATTACTACATTGCAGTAATCCAGTCTGGGTGTTACCATAGCATGGATAACTGCAGCCAGACGCACACAAAGAAGAGTTGCAACTGCTGCTCCAACTGCAGTTAATTGAAGGCACGGCAAGGTACAGATCCTGCTTGTGCATCTGTCAGCAATGCTGGGCTGCAAAGGTGGAGGGCAACTTCATCCAGAAGAGCTCAAGTACAACTTCCATGGTCAATAAGCCATTAGCCAGAGCTTGGAAAAGTTACTTTTTTGAACTACAACTCCCATCAGCCCCAGCCAGCATGGTCACTGGATTGGGCTGATGGGAGTTGTAGTTCAAAAAAGTAACTTTTCCAAGCTCTGTCATTAGCTAACAATATCTCTGTCTTATCTTCGTTGGAGTTCAGTTTACTGACCATGATACAGCCCCTCCGGCCTCTATGCACCTGTTCAGAACACCCAGAGCGACAATTGGATTAAATGAAAAAGAGAAATAAAGTCGAGAGTCATCAACATATTGATGATACTTCACTCCATATCCCCAGACGACTGCCTCCAGCAGTTTCATAGAGATATTTTATTCATTTCATTTGCATTTATTTTAAAATATTTATTTATATTTTATAAATATAAAGAGGGCAACTCTTTCAAGGTGGCTTATTTAATCCAATTAAGAAAGCAACCATACAAAGCATAAAAACAAGATTAAACTACTACAATCTCTCAGACAGTTAATAGGTTGCAGTACAGCACACCCCACTCATGATATAAAACATGATTTCCAAAATACCAAAGCAAAACCTAACATCCTAGTTGAAAAAATACTGTTTTAGTATGTGCCATCTGCAACAGGTAGGTGTATTAAATATTACAAGGGGCAAGATAGAACCCCATGAAACACCATGACTTAAATGCCACATTGTGTGCCTCCAAATACAATCCCGTTTATTGCATGTCACCTCAGCCTAGTTATCACTTCTAGTGTACAGCACTTCATCCAATCTGTGGTGAAACAGTAACAGTTCATTTACTAGGGAAAACAGGTAGTTTCAAATAGGAGATATTCTTCAGCCTATTTTATTTAAGCAATCTCTCTAACTGCTCAGCCCTTAAAATACTCATCTAATAAGGTGAATTAAGAACATAAGACAAGCTCTGCTGGGTCAGAACAAAGGCTCTTCTAGTCCAGCGTCCTGCTCATACACTGGCAAACCAGATGCTTATGGGAAGTTTGCAAGCAGGACATGAATGTAACAGCAGCCTCCCCCTTCATGTTCCTCAACAACTGGAATTACTCAAGGCATATTAGCTGTGTTAGTGAAGATAGTACACAGTCATCACGGATGGTCTGCAGGGTGGATTTGAAGCAGAGTCAGTGGACAAGAGGGGAGAAGCTTAACCCTTGCCACCCTGGGCTTCTGATGGGAGGAAGGGTGGGATATAAATCAAATAAATAAATAAATAAATAAATAAATAAATAAGCCTTCCTGTATGTGCTCTTCTTTTCCTTCACACTTGTGCACACGTGTGTGCACCCCCCTACCTTAGGACTATTCAGCTGAGCTGGAGTTCCAAGGCATATATTTGGCATGCCAAAAGGGGGAATGGGACTGAGGGGAAAGGAGCATGGAGGGAACAGCAAGTAGGGCAAGATTAAGCATCTCCCTTCTCCCTTGCCACCTTGTCTACAAATTGCTTCACCCACAATTTTGCAGCACAAAAATGGCAATGAAATGCCCTTGTTTGCTATTGTCAATGTAGTTTCACCCTGGGCAGTATGATGAGATGAGGTTCTTCCTTAGAGTGCTTTAACGCTGTGACATTTTGCAACAGGAGACCTTATTTATTATGTATGTGACGTAGGCCCTTGTGTAGGCCTGCAGCTGTGTCCACAGTAACTTGAGTTTGTGTCATTTGCATGATAAACCACTTGTCCCTGGTGCAACATAATGGATCCCTCTGAGCCAGCTTCTATTGTCTGAAGCTAGGTAACATGATAGGCTACAATATCACTTTCAGAGCCATTGTAGTCTATCGCATCAATGTTTTCTGAGAGACTACTTAATCTGTGGGTCATTTACACAACATATCATAATAGCACCTAGAAGAGCTGAGCTGTTTTATGAGGTAATGATCTGTCCATTCCCACCTCACTGGTAAGCAGAGAAAACATGAGACTGTAGGCCCAATTGTATCGACAGAACCAGATTGCTACTGAGAAAACAGCCCAATGCCCCTTTTGTTACTATTACCTGTTGGGTTTGTTTTTTTAAAAAAATATTACTTTAAAAACACATATTAAAAATAAACAAGGCTCTAGAAGACATAGCAGAGCAGAAAAAGCAAGAAAAGGCAGATGCACAGTAAAGCTGTCAAAAGTGTAGGAGAAGGTTGGTAGTGTAAAATATGGATAGGGATTGTGTGTTTGTGTTCCCCCCTCCCCCCCCAAAATAATTCAGGGTTGTATTCAACTAATTTCTACTCAGAGTAGACCTATTTAAAATAATGAAGCTAAGTCAGCCATGCCAATTAAGTGCAATGGGTCTACTCTGTGCAGGACCAGCATTGAATACCACTAGTTGATTTTAAAGATAGACACAGAGCTGGCTTTGGTTTTTGAGGGCTTGTGAACAAAACAACATCAGGACCAAACAAGGCCTGATGGCAGCAACTACTTTTCTTTAATTACCTTCCTATCTTTTGAATTTTCTATCCCACCTCTCTAGTGTATCAGTGCTACTCAGTGCAGCTTACAACTATTTAAATCACAATATCATATAAAACTATAAAGAGACATTAAAATTACAGCAATACAAAAATCATTTTAAAAAGCCATCAATAAAAATTCAACAATGGCAGAGGCAATAGATAAAACATAACCTTTAAATATTATAGCAGATACTTAGTGAGCAAAGTAAAAAAATGTTTTTACCAATCAGCAAAAATCAATTCAATTGGAGAGGGGGCCACCTATACTTCAGAAGGCCACAATAGTGATGTAGCCACTCATAAGGCCCTATCTCTTATTGCTATCAGCTATGCCTCTAGGGCAGCCTTTACCAACCAATGTGCCTCCAGATGTTGTTGGACCACAATTCCCATCTTTCCTGACCATTGGCAATGCTGGCTGATGGGAGTTGTGGTCCAACGACATCTAGAGGCACACTGGTTGGGAAAAGCTGCTCTAGGGCAAGCCCAAGGATATATAGTGCCCTGGACAAGGTGTCCATAGTCAGCTTTCAGGGCCACCCAGAGAGTCTAAGGGGCCCGGAGCAGGTGTCATGCTGGAGGTCCAGCTACTGCTCCCTACAAGTGTACAAAGCTGGGGGATCACATGTGAGAATTATTGCATGTACAGATTACATGTGAGAATTCTCGCCTTCAGTTCCTCCTTGCCCTGGGATCAAGCAGAATTATAGATTTACTTCATTTTTTTCTTACATGAGGATAAGGGAATGCAGATTGGGTTGTGCTTCTTCTGAGTACTTCCTCCAAATTCCAAACCCCTTCTGACAAAGCTTCTTTCTACTTCCTTGGGCTCAGTCTCACAGGTATTCTGGTTGTGGCCTGCTGGCAGAGCTTCTCCACTACTCATTCCGGAAGGATTCCTCCCTCAAGGCCTGTCCCCACACCGCTCTTACTCCTTTTGCTGTAGTAACTGCCACAGAAAATTGCTCTCCAGTGGCACCTTGCCCTGAGATCTTAGGTGGAATCCGCTCACTCTCGTCTTTAACTCTTTCCTTCTTTGACATTTGCACATATTCAAATTTTGTGATGCACTTTTCCAACCAACCAATGTTTTTTAAAAATATATATTAGATAAAAGTGATGAAAGTGTGCATAAAAATTAAAATATTAGTGAAAATAATATACAAAATGCATTATACTAGTCCAAACTACACTCAAAACTGTGTTTATTAGGATAAATTTGCACTAAAATGCTGAAGAATTTCCATGAAGATTTTTTTCTTTAAAAAAACAGCAAATTGACACAGAAATGTGGAGAACTGAATTTTAGATTGGAAAAAGGAGAAACTGAGAGAATCTAAATTAACATATCATTCCATCCCTAATTGCCAGTGGCAAGTGTAGCTTCCCAAAATTGACGCTCATCAAAATGTACTTGCAATCTACAGTGGCAGATGAGAGGCTCACGTCACTTGCTATCCTATCCATAGAGAATGGCATTGCTCAAAGCTAGGGATGGGATCCGTTGGCTGGTGCCATTTTGAAAGCATTCCGTCAACCTAACAGGCAGTATCAATTTGAGTCTATTCTTTGTCCACTAGCTACTGCCTTTACCAATCCACTTTTCCCTTCAGAAAAATATTGATAGTATTGATATTTTCTTTCAAAATATCAATATTCATTTCAAAATATAAATATTTTCCTTCAAAATATCAATGTTTTGAAAGGATATATTGATAAATGAAAGAAAATATCACTATTTTGAAAGAAAATATCACTATTTTGAAAGAAAATATCACTATTTTGAAAGAATATTTTCCAAGCAGGAGGAAAAAAGCCAAGCCTTGCCCATGTTAAGGACTCTAGGCTTGCTGAGGAGGAGGTGGAGTGGGTGGGCAGTCTCTGCTTGCTAATGTAAAAACTGACCAACCTCAGTCACAGCTGAGGAGGAGAAAATATTGGTAAAACAAAAGAAAGCAGCTTCATCTCCTCCTCCACTGTAACTGAGGCTGGTCAGTTTTCATGTTAGCAAACAGAGAGAGACTGGCTGCTTTCCTTTTGGAAAGGAAAGGAGGAAAGTAGATTTCAGTGCCCCCAATCCCCACCTCCTCCTCGGCAAGCCTAGAGTCCTTAACGTGGTTGAGACTTGGCTTGCTTTATCCTGCTTGGACCCTGGATTATTTGAGTGGAGAGGGGTGGCACAGAGAGAGAGAGAGAGAGAGAGAGAGACTTGTACTACTGTGCTGTGCTTTGGGTAAAATCAATAAAAGAACAATATATCTGAGGGAATATTTGAGCAGGAAAATCTGGCGCGAGGTGAAAGCCACTTAAATTTGGAGGAAACAGGATCACTCTGCAAAGATGGTGAATATGTGGACCATTGAAAAATCTGGTGCTAACTCCAAATTCAGTGAAATACTCACCACCCCTACACAAAACCTTGGTCTCTCAGCCGCTGTGCCACAGTCTGCACAAGATAAAGCTTGAAAAACCACATTCTGAGCAGTGGCACTGCACTACGTACCAAACATAACTATCACTGGTTTTACTTTTAATATTTTCTGTTTAGTTTTATAGCAGTTCCTATCTTTTGGTAAACATTCTTTATTTAAGAATATTGATTATTTTTATCTTTAAAAATAATAAAGAAAAGCTATAAATAAAAAGGTCCACCTCACCTCTCGCAGCTTACGGCTTAATTTTATTATTATTTGTATAGCATTTATAGTGTTTATAGGATTTGAAGTGCTAAGTGCTATGTAATGTTGCCTCACAGTGCAGCTGTGTTCCACTGATGTTTAATTAGCACAAATGATATCCAAGTGGATATTGAAAAAGAAACATAATTTAAAGCTAATTGAAGGAAGATGATTTTTGTAGTTAGTAGCCAAACAACCTGTAGAACCTTGAAAAAGGTTTTCACGTTTTTTGCCACCCTTGCTCACTGCAAAAAGCCATAGCTACTGAGCTTGACATGCTCTTCAGCTCAGCTTGGCACTCACTCAACTCATTGCCCCCCGAGGGGACTGCGTAGCTCACCTACCCCTAAGACCAACAATGCATGTCACTACCCTAGCTGAGATGCAGAGAAGCCCTGTGTGAAAAGGGGCTGGTGAGTAAGGGGAGCCGAATTGCCTCCACACTTGCAGGGTTTATCAAACCAGACACCTTTCTCCCAGACCAAGTCGATTCCACTATTAGACCTAGACTGGGGAAGATGTTTTGGTGGTGACACATTGGTTAATAAAATGGCTAGTGGTTCAACTCCCTTATCTTTTGATATGTCACCCCCTCCCACCCTTGTATACCAGCATGACCGCAGAAACACATATGTGGCTGGCACTATCATATCCAGTTCTGTATGGGCTTTCTGAACCTGAAAAGTGATACCTCTGTTTAAAATGAAACCGAAGCCCTTTCAGGTGTTCAAAGTGAACGTTTGGGAGTGGGGCCTGTCCTCATGAAGGTCTGTAGGAAGCTTCACAACTTTCTGCTCAACATGCTTAGATCAAATGTTAATATGCCTGGGTACGCTGGCAACAATTTGCAAATGGGCTTGCACTCCTCTCTCCGGTTCCAGCCCTCACATGTACCACGGAATACTTGAATAGAGTTCTAGTTACTCCTGTTATAACAGGACTTGGTCTCTTGTAAACACAATCCAAACTCACTATTTGCCAGCGCCTGATGTATCTGGGGTGATTCCCCCCCTTTTTTTGAAAAGTGAAATATTTTCTTTAATAGTATAGTGACATTCAAAATGGGTAGCCAGTGAGAGAGGGACAGTTTGTTAGCTGTGGCCACTATGGCTCTATGATTGCAAACTGGAGTCAGCATAATAACAGTCACAAATGTTCAGTGGCAGAGGCAAATGTGTAATAGCAGCAGGCATTTGTGGACCAGAAGGCAATTTTCATCTCCATCACTGTCCTATCCTATTTTTAAAATGCTATAAAAGGAACAGGACCACTATGGGCTTCTCAAAAATTAAAAAGTGGGAGATTGATATAATAATAATAACCATTAGGCACTGCAGGATACAGGATGATACATTGGACATCTGGATTAATGACTCCACAAAGCATGCCCTGTCATATCAAGGCTACTTCATTATGAAACGGCTTCAAAATGAAAGGCAACCAGTGAAGTATTTATTTTGACACATAGTCCACATTCACAGCTATTTCTCCTTACATTTTCTTACTCAAGCACAACTCAAAGGGAGCCTGCAGCCATTGATTCAGCTCAAGCAATTTCTCCCCAGGGATCTCATTGATTTGGTTGTTTACTTATATAGCACAATCTATGTACATTGAGCATCACAAAGAACAGGTTGGACAGGACCTCAAATTCCACAATTGATGACATTTTGGTCCAGAGCTCTGGATCACAGCAGAGATGTTTGAAAGGCTCTAGTTCCCATGTATTTTATTTATTTATTTATTTATTGAATTTATTAGTCACCCATCTGGCTGGTTATCCAGCCACTCTGGGCAACGCACAACATAAAAACATACAAATTACATTAGAGCATTAAAAATCTCAAACAATAATAATAAAATCTAACCCACCCCAAAAGCCTGCCTGAAGAGCCAGGTCTTCAAGGCCCGGCGGAAGCTCATCATAGAGGGGGCATGGCAGAAATCATTTGGGAGGGAATTCCACAGAGTGGGGGCCACGATTGAAAAGGCCCTCTCCCTAGTCCTCACCAGTCTAGCTGTTTTAACTGGTGGGATGGAGAGAAGGCTTTTGAGGCTCAACTTGTTGAGCGGCATCGCTGATGATGCTGGAGGTGCTCTTTCAGACAGACTGGGCCGAAACCGTGCAGGGTTTTAAAGGTCAAAACCAACACCTTGAATTGGGCCTGGAAAACAACTGGTAACCAGTGCAACTCCTTCAGCGCTGGAGTAATGTGATTTCGCTGGCAGCTGCCTTTAATCAGGTGAGCCTCCACATTCTGTACCAGTTGTAGCTTCTGGACCATTTTCAAGGGTAACCCCACGTAGAGCGCATTACAGTAGTCTAGGCGAGAGGAGATGAGGGCATGTACCACAGATGGGAGCAGATGGTTGGGAAGGTAGGGGTGCAGCCTTTGTATGAGATGGAGTTGATACAGCGCTGCCCGGCTCACAGCCGAGACCTGAGCCTCCATGGACATCTGGGAGTCAAGAATGACCCCAAGGCTGCGGACCTGGTCTTTCAGGGGCAATTGTACCCCATTGAGCACTAGGTCTACATCCCCCATCCTTCTCTTGTCTCCCATGAACAGTACCTCGGTTTTGTCAGGGTTCAGCTTCAGCTTATTCCTTCCCATCCAGCCACTCACCGACTCCAGGCACTTGGACAGGGTTTCTACAGCCAACCTCTGTGAAGATTTGAATGAGAGCTAGAGCTGTGTGTCATCCGCATACTGGTGACATTGCAGCCCAAATCTCCTGATGATAGTCCCCAGCAGCTTTATATAGATGTTAAACAGCATCGGGGAGGGGATGATACCCTGTGGCACCCCACAGATGAGAGGCCAAGGATCCAAAACCTCATCCCCCAATGCCACTCTCTGGTACCTACCAGAGAGGAAGGAATGGAACCACTGCAGTACAGTGCCCCCTATACCCAACCTCTCCAGGCGGTCCAGAAGGATACGTTGGTCAACGGTATCAAAAGCTGCTGAGAGATCCAGGAGGACAAGGAAGGTACATTCGCCCCTATCCAGCGCCCTCCTCATATCGTCCACCAAGGCGACCAAGGCCGTTTCAGTCCCGTGTCCAGGCCTGAAGCCTGATTGAAATGGATCCATGTGTGCTTTTCTCACTCCAACTTTTCCCCTTCAAGGTAGAGGTCACAAACTAGTCTAGGCCTCTTTGTACATGCTCAGAATAAAATCCTGGAATCCAGTTTCTATAATAAACCCTGGAGTTTGTGTGGAACCTCTGTCAACACTCTGTAGACCTTTCTCTTTCCCTACAAGTAAGCAGCTCCCACTTTGGGACAGGTTTGTGAAAGTGACATGAGAAGCTGTCTTATACTGAGACAGACCATTGGCCCATCTAGCTCTGTATAGTCTACACTGACTAGCAGTAACTCTCTAGGGTTTAATGCAGGAGCCCCTCCCAGCCCTACCTGGAGATGCTGGGTAGTGAAGGGACCTTCCATTAGCAAAGCAAATGCTCTGTCAAAGCAAAGCAATGAGCTACAATGATATGATTCAAATATACATTTGATATGTTTTAGGTATGTTAAAGAAAGTTCAGTTAATCCACTCATTTACATTATTAAATTCCCATTTCCCCCCACATTACTTCATTTGTTTATGTTATTGCCATTCAATTTTGTTTCCCATTGATTTCTGCTCTTCTGCTAACTAACTTTTGTGTTTCACATCCCATTGGGAAAACCTGTTCTGGTATCTCTGTATGGGGTTAGACCCATCACATTTCACAGACATAGGGGAAAAGCACACGGACTGGCTTACTATGATTATCAAAACATTCTCTCTATAACAGTGCAATCTTATATACAGTACATCTGCTCAGAAAATAAGTGCCTTTCAGTTCAGTAGAACTTACTTCCAGGTAAGTGTGTGTAGAGTTGTAGCCAAAGTTCAGACTGCAACATAATTAAGCACAAGGAAATGGGAGAAGTAGAGAAACACAGTAAGGAACTGTAAGAGCTGACTTAATGTGAACTATTTTTGCACAATTAGAAGAAACAGGGAAACTTGCAACTGTTGTCTCTCAGAAGAACGTACACAGGCAGAAACCCCAAACCTTCACCTCTCTTTCCAGATTTCGACTGAACATCAGGAAAAACTTCCTTTCTGTTAGTGGTACAACAATGGAACCAATGACCTAGGAAGGTGGTGGGCTCTCCATCGCTGGAGGCATTCAAGAGGCAGCTAGACAGCCACTGTCGGGTATTCTTTAATTTGGTTTCCTGCACTGAGCAGAGGGTTGGACTTGATGGACTTATAGGACCCTTCCAACTCTACTATTCTATGATTCTGTTATTATTTTATAAACTTTTAGAAATCCCTCCTCTTTAGACTGAGACTAGAGGATGCTGGGTGGAAAAAAGTCATATAATGTTGGACTCTTTAAAGGTAAAGGTAAAGGTGTCCCCGCACTTATAGTGCTAGTCGTTTCCGACTCTTAGGGTGATGTCTTGCGACGTTTACAAGGCAGACCGTATATATGGGGTGGGATTGCCAGTTCCATCCCCGGCCTTTCTTTACACCCCAGCATATGCCGGGTACTCATTTCACCGACCACGGGTGGATGGAAGGCTGAGTGGACCTCAACCCCTTTTACCGGAGATTTCTACTTCCTCCTTCCATTGGAATCAAACTCCGGCCATGAGTGTCTCCAAATGAGTATCATCCAAGTGAGGAACAGATTATCATATGACATTCAGAAAATTACCATATGAGATTCAGAACTGTTTCAGCTCTGACATTTGTTTCTTTAATAGTCACAAATGAAACAAATAGGCCCCATTCATTTCAATTTTTCATTCATTACAAAATGAATGCACACCCCAGCAAGTCCAAGCACTGTGCATAAGGATTTTGATTTAGTACTTTGTATTTGGAAGAGACTGCTATGCAGATCCTTTTCAGTTGTATAAAGTTGTAAAAATATAATAAACAAACAAACAAACAAAGGACTGTCACATTTTATTAATTTAAATTGCCCTAAAGAAATTGACCATTGAAAATAAGTAGGAGCCTGGACGTTAAAAAAAACCCCTGTGCAGAGTGGCCTAAGTGGACAATTAGATGGTATTTTTTAAAGTTAATTTGCCATTTGTATGGCAGTATGCTGAACTGAGCAAGCTGAATTGTGAGTGTAATGACAGGGAGTTTTCTCTGTGGACCCTTTTGACCAACACATTAAAAGAAAGGGAAAAGATTGGGGAGATGTATGAAACCCCAATGAGAAATGTTGTTTCCTTGGTTTCTCTCAAAATTCCTTTGGTTTTTGCCTGAAGAACCTCCAAATATACTTTGAGAATTCATCTTAGAAAGAATCTGATGACAATCTCTGGACAGGCAGGACTCCCAGAGAGATCATTAGAAAGTTTGACTTGGAATTCCTCAAGGAGTTCATATGATGAGGAACTTTGGAATTTACTTAGAGTTTCACTTTATGTGAAATTGCATGACACCTTAGAAGGAAGCACTTCCAAAGGCTCTGTTCTCCTTAGTACTAACCCTTTCCTTCCTTCCTTCCTTCCTTCCTTCCTTCCTTCCTTCCTTCCTTCCTTCCTTCCTTCCTTCCTTCCTTCCTTCCTTCCTTCCTTCCTTCCTTCCTTTCTTTCTTTCTTTCTTTCTTTCTTTCTTTCTTTCTTCTTTTGACCAGGACAAGGGACAGAGGCAGGCAATTCAGCACAACTTTGTGAGCGCATCAGTCTGTAAGCAGTTCAGCTTGCATGTGAGCTACACATTGCTCATAATGAGAAGCCAAGCCAGAGGTAGCAGCTTTAATGGAGCAGGTAACTCCTTGTGTCTCCTGAACTCTTCTGGGCTGGAAGCTACACTATCATCATCAGTGTGTGAGAGGTTTGTGTGGAGTGGCAATGGAGTCCCCCTGACTTTGCCACCTCCTCTATCTACCTCATTTCCATCCTGAGAGAGCACTGCTGCTACTTACCCACAGCCCATGCACCACTGTTGTGCAGACTTACTGTCTAGCTTTCTGTGATGGAGATGGTAGTGATGCAATGCAAAAGAGATCAGGCCAATACTTTCCTTGGCTTAAATAGCAACATTGGAACAGGGATGATGACACCTCAATGCAATTTCACAATACAATAAAAAACTATATAAAACAATTGCATATATAAAAACAATTTCAAATCCAATACAGATACTGACTGGGACAAAAACCACCACTTAGAAGGCTAGTTGAAAGGGAAAGTCTTCAACAGGTGCCGAAAAGGCAATAGAGGTGGTGCCTGTCTGATATGAAACAGGAAGGAGTTCCAAAGAGTAGGTGTCACCAGCCTAAAGGCCTGATCCTGACATCATGCTGAACTCCTGATAAGATGGCATCTGCAGGATGCCGTCTCCTGTGGAGCACAGTGATCAATTAGGTATTCAAGGGATGAGACAATCTTTTAAATATCCAGATCTCAAGCTGTATAGGGCCTTGTAGACCAGCACAAGCATCTTGAACTTAGGCTGGCGGCCAGCATCTCAAACCCATCTCCAGTCTCAAAGTTGAGACCCCCCTCCATGAAAATTATCATTCTCTGCCTTCACAGCATTCTGTGAATTTCTAAAGGAAGGCAAGATAATTTAGGGTTGTTGTTGTTTTAATCACAGTTTTAAAATGACATTTTTCCCAAGAGTTGAACTAAATTCAGATTTGACTCCTGTGGTGATCTTTGGTCCATGTCAATCACTCTTATGAGTTAATGGACTTCTAGAGTTAATGTGTATTGAAAAGTATCATAGAAAAGAATTCCTCTCTCTCTATCTCTCTCTCTCTGGCTTGCTTTTGGACTGACATATCTGTTTTGATTTCTTCTATTCAGCACTGCTTAAAATATAATACAAACTTTTTTCATGATAAAAATCTGCCTTCAAATAATGCAGACAGATGTTCCAGTTGCCTAGCAGAAAAAAACACCAGGTTGTATAAGCAGCAAGATACTAATTACAGCCCAGAGGAATATTTCCCAAAAAGTTGACCTCATAAATTTTGCTTAAGGGTTCAAAACTTACAATCCTTTGTAGTTTCTGATTAACCATACTGCATGCATGAATAATAATGGGACAGTTACTAACAGTTCTACACTTTTAATTTCTTACATTATTCCTTACTTGCCACTCTCCCTGCTTCCCTTCCACTTGATGGGTAGAAAAGTTAGCATGCCTTTGGGAATCACCCACATCTCTTTATAAGATCTTATATGTAGTTTTCCACTGTATGGTCCCCACTCTAAATACACTTGGGCAGGTACCCTATGGTATTATCTTTTGGGAGCAGGTGCACTGTTTCAGAGCTTCTAATGGTTGTCATCAATCACTACATATCAACTGAGGTAGGGAGGGGAACCGGGGAAGGTGTTGCAGCTGCAGCTAGCACCATACACATTCATGGTTCCTGACTGGATAATAATTCCTGATGTCAATAGCCCGCACCATCCATCCAATCAGCAAGTATACATTTGCAGTGCTGACAGTGGCACCAGTTCCTTTCATTGCTGGCTCCTTGCTGGCTATGGGCAAGGATTCCCATTTCCCCTTGTCAGATTTCACCATGCAGACTACCTTGTTGGCCTTTGCTGGCTTCCAGCCCTTCCCAACTAGACCTGTGTAATGTTTCAGACTGTACCAATCTCCCATGAGTTCCATGGGCTTTGTAGCCTGTATAGTTCATAGGATTATATGTCCATGCTCTGGAGAGAGAGAGAGAGAGAGAGAGAGAGAGAGAGAGGCTTACTTTTCCAGGGACATCTTACTTGCCAAACTGGTATTGAAGGAGGATGTCAGCTAGGCATACCACTTTAAGAGAGGAAAAGGTAGTGCAAATCCACTCCAAACAGTGTTTATTTTGAAGCCAATGGTGGGAACCTCAGTTTGGATTAAGTTCCTGTGAAGGTGCTTAACAATCCTCTTGCAGATTTGTGGGATACTTGTCAACCACAGTCACACTTTTCACTGTGTAATTTACAAATAAGTTAACCTACAGAGATGTCCTTAATCTTCACAACTTCCCCAAATTTCAACCAGTTACCACTAACCTTTTTCCTTCTGGAAACAAACAATCATTGCGGTCCAAAAATACCCCAGCAAAAAAAGACCTGGGGACAAATTTCTGCTTTTATTGGGTAATTTACACAGGTGGATATATGGGTTTATCCTTCTAGGAAAGGGTCACAAATTTTAGCCTGTACAACATCCCCAAATTTCAGTCAGTTAGCACTTACCATTTTTCTTTCTAGAAACAACCAAAAAACATCCTCTGGGGTCCAAAAATACCCCAGAAATTGTGTGGTTTACTCAATATGCATGTAGAAGGGACCCACGTATACTTTTTTTTGGCTCAAGGTCCTTTGGTATTGTCAAGCTCACTTGTGCTAATAACACAGACAAAAATGGGTCTGCTGCAGACAAAGTTGCATCAACCTTCCATTGGAAATCTTGTTGGGGTACAAATATACCCAAAGTCAGCCAGTGTGATTTTTTGATGGGTCTATATGAGGGCTACCACAGTATCTGGTAACAGATGATGATGCTCTCAATAATAATAATTTAATGTCTCTGAAGTGTAAATTACATATTTGCTGCTATGGATAAATGTTCCAAACAAGCCTTAGGTTTGCAAATAGTTTCCAATATTGGTCTCCTGACTTTCTAAAAAATTAAAAATAGTATACGGTTAAGCCAACTGCTCTATATTGATTCAGAAAGTGCTTCTGTGCTTTTGAATGGCAAATTATGCACAGTACCTGGGCCTGCACTTTTGGATAGAAAACAAGATGAAAAAGTCAAGAAATATGAACAATAGCCTAGTTTTGTTCTTTTCAGGGAAGAATAATAGCTCAGAACTACATGAAATGACCACTTGGGCTACACTTTTGAATAAATGATGAGCAATAGCCAGGTCTGTGCTTTGAATGGGAAATTAATCTGAACACACTATTTATGAAATGCAACTCTGCTGCAAGCTGGGCGCTAGGGAGGTGGCCCAGAGCAGGTATATAAAGAAGAGGGGCTGCCTGAGGCAGCGCCTCGGCACCACACAAACTCCAATGCTAAGTGCACACTTAGCGTCGCACTTGGAGTCGCCTTGAAGTCACCTGGAGAAGAAAATCAGAAGAAGATCATGGAAGATTCCTTGTTCTTATTGTTTTGTTTGGTTGTATTCTGTTATTTTTAATGCTGATTAGGTGTTATTTCATTGTTTAGTTTTTTGGATCTGTTGTTTTTGTATCATTTTGCTTTGTACATCCCCTAGAGTGGCTGGATGGTCAGCCAGATAGGCGATTAGCAAATTCAATAAATAAATAAATAAACTCACATATTTGCAAATCCTATGTTTTGATGAAAATTGTCCAGAACTCATACTGCTAATGTATGGCAAGGAAAAATATCTTAAAATGGAATTGGAATGTTCCACGCACTCCTAATTAGAGGTCAGCAATATTGGGTAGTCAAATTGCCCCAAAGCTGACACAGCAAGATTCCATGTAGGACATAAGAACATAAAACCTTGCTGAATCAGACCAGTGGTCCATCTAGTCCAGCATTCTATTCTCACAGTGGCCAACCAGATGCACATAAGAAGCCCACGTGTAGGACCTGAGTGCAATAGCATTCTCCCCTCTTGCAGTTTCCAGCAACTTGTATTCAGAAGCATACTGTTTCCGACTGCCTCCGTTCACAAGGTTGAAATCTTATGAATCTGATTTTGAAGTGGGAGAAGCTAATGGGTATGCAAAATCATGTTAGTCATAAAATCCTTTGACATGATTTATGGTTTGATTAGGTTCAAGTGCCTTTGTTGTCACAGAAGCATGCAATACACATGGACCGAATGCTTTGTACTTGCAAAAACCCTGTTGTGTTCCCTAGTTGACACTTTAATTTTAAAATAAGAACATGTTGATAAGAATCAGTTTAATTATTTTGCAACTGCAGTCAACATTTTAAACACTAATCTTGGCTTACTCAAAGGAGACAGATAGTTACTAATGAGGTCTTTAATATCTAGTCTACTCAGCAGCTTTCCAACTGAGAAACAAAACTAAGAAGTAGAAAAACTTTGCATGTCAAACAATTTGCATTGGGAAAAAATGCTATTTCTAAAACAGAAAGTGTCTGGAAGGCATTTGAAAATTGTGCCATTTTCTATAATACTTAAAATAAGCAATGATGCATAGATAATAGAGAGAAAATTGGTTCACCCCACACCCCAGTACAAAACTGAGTCCTCATGAAGATGAAATTTGTCCATGAATGATAGCTAGGCAGTTTGAAAGGAAGATTATTTCTATTGTAATGTATGATAATAGAAGCAGTAGCAGACACCTCGTAGAATCAGCAGATCCATATTGCCAGTCAACCGCACTTAGCAATTGCCATCAGGATGGTTTCATCATTGATTTGGATCTTCATAGCGAAAAAAAAGTAACATTTTAAATGGGCTGGCTGTGTGGGTGCGTCAATAGTTGTACTGCTGGAATTATAAAAAGGCCAAGCAATCAAAACAAAATCTTACAGGTATGTAAAATTATAGTTCCATCAGAAATGAACATGAGGCAACCTTCCCCAAAAACTATTTAGAAACGCAGAGGGCTGAATTGTGCAAATACCTGCACATTGTTTGTATAGGCCCCAGGTGGAGGTCTCAGCTCATAATACAATAAAAGTTTTCACATGATCCTAGCTGGGCCATAAGCCTGCCAGTAACTTCATGCATTCCAGAAGATCATTGTTTGAGGGCCGTTGACCTTTTGAGCCAAACCACATGCAAAAAGGGGGGAGGGAAGTGGTTGTAGCAGTAAACAAATGCAAGATTGTCCACCCCAACGTATATAACTGGCAATAAATAATGTGTGGTTTCTCCAAGAAATTTTAGGATGGGGAGAGAGGGAAAGGAGTGGACATTTCTGTTAATATCTTTTATCTGCTTGTTTACCATTATTCTAGTTAATGGTGTAGAGATAGAGTGAGGTTTTTCTTCCTTTCTGAGCTCAGGGTTGTCTAATGAAGGTAAATGTTGAAAAATTCACAGACAAAAAAAAAGCCCTTTTCAGCAGATCGCTGAATTAAGAAATTCACTACAAGATGTAGTGATGGACAATTATAGTTCAGTAGCTTTAAAATGGGATTAGACAAATTTGTGGAGGATAAGATCTGTGCTAGATGAGATCTGTGCTAGAGCAGAGTGAGAAACCGTATAAAGGATGGTCCGGACTGGTGGTGTCCCTGGTGGTGCCTAGTGAAAGGCAGTAGCCACAAGCAGGTGGGAACCTGACAGGGAGAACCAGGGAAGGGCATCACAGTATTCCACTAGGGTTGCCAGGTTCATGGCCTGAGACTGATCCTGTGTCTTTAGGAGAAGAGAAAGTCAGTCAAGTGCAGGTGTTCTTGCAACTCTGTAATGGAAAAAACCACAAGGTGGGATTCTCCTTTCCTCCTGCACAACTGTTAAAGATACAGAAGACCTCTTGGAGGCCGGAGCAGCAGATCATTCTCTTGCTGCTACCTCTTCCTCACATGTTTGTGAGAAGGGTGCAGCATAAGCATGGCTTATTCCACAGATGCAGCCAGGCCTGTGAACCCAAACAGCTGGAGCAATACAGAAAAGCAACAAGGAATCCCCAAGAGACACACATCCTGACCAATTAGCATGCAGCAATGGGCTCTTTCAACCCCAGGGTCTGTCATCCAGTATCCCACCTTGCTGACCTTTGGCAACGGTTGTGTTGCCAACAAACCAAGATGAATCAACAAGGCTACAAGTCCATACAAACAGCCCAAAGATCCTTCTAGCTCAGCATCTAGCCTCTACTTATTTTTCACATCTGGGGCAGTTTCCAGAATGCTTTTGATTAAAAAGTCATTCACAGTACTTTTTCATAGAAGGTGTGATTGAACTGTGGAGCCGACAAAAATGACTTAAAACAGCAAATGGGTGAGCTGAATCCCCAGATCCCTCCTGCACATGCAACATTCATGTGCATGGCTTCCTTACAGCTGCTACTTCCTCTGTTGAGCCAAAAGAAAGTAGCCAAAATCCCTGCATAGCTGCCCCATAGTAGTATGCATGGTAGTACACAAGCATGAGTTTAGCCTATCCTGCCTGTCAGCAACAGCTACAGGAGTGAAAGGAGAGATGCTTCACTTTTCATGGTTTGTTATAATCAGTTAAACAGGTAAATCTATTCTACCAAGTGAGAAGAGTGCAGAGTTCTCCCCACCTGTGTATATGATGGCCCAAGATTATAGCATGTTAGCGGTTTGAACTCCTATTAATGCTCTCATGTCAGCATGCAAAGGGTTTGTACAAATTTACATCCCTTGATTCCCTTGATGGTGAATTGTTTGCATGTGCAAGATACCACTTGACTGTTGCAGTCATCAAAAAATAAGTATGTCTGTCAAGCATCTGATGGTCTAAAACACCCGCCAAAACACTTGCAAACAGGTCTGAAAATGGTTAAAATCAACATGGTTTTCTAGAAAGTGCTAACAATGAATGGAACTAAAAGGAACTGGTTTGTTAGTTGCCCCTTGAAAATTTAATTTGTGCTATTAATTCCCTGGATCATTTGGGGTTAAGAATATGAGCATGTGGTGGCTATGACTGGTAGTTATCCATGCATAGATGCATTGCTACAAAATGTATCCAGTTAAAGTGAAGGAGTTTACACTCATTTGCAAGCTAATCTCCAATTAGAAGTTTGCATATATGAGAATCACCATAGTAGTTCCCAAGGAGATGCACAGCAAAGTGAAAAACAAGGCTCTATATCACAAATCCTTCACAATTTATGAGTAGTTAATGATTATTACTTTCTACACCATTTACTACATTTGCACCTGACATTTGGTAAAATTCTGCTCACTTTTTCTTTAACCAGGGCTGGCTTCCCATTCTATGGCAGCCACACACACACACCAGAAGCAACACTAGGATGCATTCAGAAAGTGTTAAGACTTTTTGATAATTCTTCTTACCACTCAAACAGACTGTTCATGCTCAGTTATTGTGCAAATCCTTGTTGGATACTGTTACATATCTCTAATTTTCTCCTTTATCATCGCTATTAAATGGCAGAATGTGCTTTACTGCATTCAGCTGTAAGCATAATGCCAATGTGAAACTGCTACAGTGTCACTCTGTCTGGTCTGCAGCTGCACTTAATGAGCAAGCTGGCTTTTCATCTATCATGCAGGAAACATACATAATTTTTCCATACTGAAAAGTAAGCATTTCATAATGAGCCAGTCAATTGCATGACCTTTGACACCACTTTTGTGCCCTTGTCCTCCTCCCCCCACAGGCAACTCAGTGACAAAATGAACTCTGCATAGGTTTTAAATGTGCTTTTCAAATTGGTTATGATTATACCACTGCTGAGATCATAAACAGATATATTATTTGTGAAACATCTGGGGCCAAACTAGACACAATGCTAAACGTATCACTTGATGCAAGAAGAGATGGATGAATCAGCCTATTTCTGTTCTGTATCAATTTCACATGCACACAATCATAGGTTGTTTCATCCCAATTCTTTGTGGATTTTTTAAAAAATGCATGAAAAATTTACTTAAATTCTATGCATTGTATACGTGTGCTTACACTAAAATACATGTTTATATGCATAAAGAACTGCATTGCAAAATTTAAACATGTGTTATCTGATTGATAACTGTGTTCTGATCCACAAATAAGTTTTTGTTGGGGGGGGCAAATAAAGTCAGTTTACTTTGAAGTACAGACCAAGTGAATTTCGCCTCCATCTTTAGATGAAAGTGACACATTAACATCACATCTAGTTTGGCTCTTTGACATTTGCACCTGATCGACAGAAGAAATAGGCTTGTGCTCAGTTAGAGAAACATCTTGTAGAATCTTGGAAAGGAAAGCTGGTTTTGAGAGCTGAGAAATGACAATTGGGAAGTGACGCTTGACAGTTGATGAGAGTTATGAGAGAGAGTAAGAATGAAAAAGATTGATGACTTTGTGGTTAGATGGTACAGGGTATTTATGTTAATGTAAAAGTTGTATTAGCTGAAAAATCTACAGTTAAGAATATAGAAGTAGTTGCATGTTTACTTGTAAATAAGTCCCCTTCGTGGGGCCTTATATTAAAATCAGTGTGCATGGATTGCAGCTTGAGTTGATCAAAACTTGCATTAGTTAGTTGAATACTCTGGAACAGAGAAAACAGATGCATTTTAATTAGGGATGGAGAATTTTGTTCAATCTTTATTTTTTTAAGTGAACCAAACTAATTTGCACCTCCTGGACTAATACATAAATCATAACAAAATTATCTTTCAGATTTCACACTTCTGAGAATTTTGCAATACAGACTTGAGCTGAAAAACATTAAATATACATTTTAAAAGCATATTTTAGCATAAAATATGAGATATGCATACATGGAGATAAAATATGGCTTTAAATTGTTTTAGTTTGTATGTGTGTGTATCACAGATAAATGAAACAGGGTAGAATCATCTTATGAATGAGCACATGAGAAATGGACACAGACTGGATATAGACTGATCCCTAATTTTAACTAGTGACTTTGATCTCAAGGCTTGTGTTGCTAAAATAGATTTTAATTGTATTTGGCTATTGTGTTCGTTTCCTTGGGGGGGGTTGGGGGGGAAGTCAGTAAGTGAGGAATTCTTTAACAAAGGACTTTCCTAGGAGACTTAGTGAGTTTGAGACTCCAAAGTGTAGGTAAAAGATTCTGAGTAATGTCTGTGAAACCTGTGAGGCGGTACTTAGTGGAGTACCCCTACCTTGATTCACTACCATGGGTGGGGGAAATAGGTAACTGAGTTAAGTGCTTCTGTCTGTTTTGTCACAGACTCTCTGACATACACATCTCAGGCCCATGTATTGTCATAATGTGAGAGAGCTCATTGAGTAGCCTTGCATGGGCTGTTTTTAAACTATACAGTAATCAGGAATGCACTTGTTAAACTGAATGGTTCAAAAGAATAGCAAAAAAAAAAGTGTGGGGGAAGTATTTCATAAAGCACTAATTATTGGCAGAAAATAAGTGCATTGTCTTACTTCTGACAGTTAAATGCTTTTAAAGCTTACTAAATATAGCTCCCAGCTGATTTCTCTGGCACTCTGTGACCACATATATACATTCGGTTTAACCACTTAATAGAATAAGATTTTAATTAAATGAAGAAAAACCCAAGATGTGATGATACATTTTATTGTGCTGTTGATAAGATTGTTCTTTCCTGTATCTTCAGAAATATACCTGTGGCTTTCACCTCCTTTGTGTGGTGTAATTGATTCAATAACCATTGTTCATGTCTAGCTTGGGTTATGCAGAGGCAAGAAAAAAGGAACATCTAATTGTCCCTAATTGGACAATTTGCAGCTTTTCAAGCATCGAGGCATCCTGGTTGTTTAGAAAGAATGGAAAAAATCCAGATGACAACAGTGGCAAGGGCTGTTATTTCTTAGCTCACTGGCAGAGCACATGCTTTGCATTCAAAAGATCCCAGGTTCAATTCCCGGCCAGGTAAGACTGGGAAAGATTCTTGTCTGAATCCCTGGAAAGCTGATGCCAGCCAGTTAGACAACTCTGAGTTAGATGGCCAAAGGTCTGACTCAGTAGCTTCCTATGACCCTACCTACATCTCAGCCAGTGATTGCAGAACTTTGTTTGATCACACTAGTCAGCTAGCAGATGGGTAGTTACCAACAAACCAATACATTTGAAATACCCATTATTCTTCTCATGGGCTGAGGAGGCCCTAGGGAGCATTGATTCCTCCTTCCCCTAATCTCTGCCAGTACCTGGGCAGTGGCACAATTCCAAGAGAGGGCATAAGAGTGCACCCTGATGTAGCCTGAATGACAGCTGGAAGTCCTGGAAGCCAATCCTCCTGAAAGCTTAGCTGGGGTCATTAGGGGTCAATATTAATAGGCTCTCTTTCTGTTGCAAGGTAAATCTTTTACTTACTTTCTTACTATAAGAACTGAATCACAACATGCCGGGGTATTTTTCTTTTTTAATTACTCTAAGGCAGGGTCCATGGTATGGAAGCTCAGCCCAAGTGGCTGGATGCAGTTGTCTCTAGCTAGCCTTTAGAACTCTTCCCAGGACACACCCCTCACTGGCCTTGCTTCAGATCCTGCTTGAATCTTTTTGCCTCACTGGAATATCTCCTTGAACTCTGAAAATGAGTCTTGCTTGCATAGATGGAGGATAGAGAGGTGTATGAGAGAGTGTGTAGAAACTAACCTGCAGTGCAAATGTAACATTTACATTTGTTGATCTACCCACTTTAGCCTCTGGCCTCACCTACCACTGGCATGTGATCCTCGGAAGGTTATCCAGAAGGGAATGTGGCACTTCGGCTGTTGTAAGACTACATTGTGTTAATCTCAGCTCAAAATATCTTCCTGCTGGGAGGAAGGGCGGGATATAAATCAAATAATAAATACATTAAATAAATAAAATATAGCCCTGGTATCAAAAGTTTAGAAAACACTGTTCAAAAGCTTGCCTTTCCTGAAGTATATACATTTATTAGCCAACAAATGGGATGACAGGGGAACAGATGGTGGCCATAGCCATATATATGTGTTAGCGTACCTGTTTGGATGTTAACAGCTGGTGAAGGCAGAAGCCAAAATGTCTGGCTAGTAAAATAAAAAACCTCTGTTTTGTTAATCACAATTATGTATGTGTATATATATATTAGGTGGTTAATGGAACCCTTATAAGGATCCACAGCAAGGTTGGGTGAAGTTCTGTTTGCTGCTTTCAAAACTCTCTCTCTCTCTCTCTCTCTCTCTCTCTCTCTCTCTCTCTCTCTCTCTCTCTCTCTCTCTCTCTCTCTCTCTCTCTCTCTCTCTCTCTCTCTCTCTCTCTCTCTCTCTCTCTCTCTCTCTCTCTCTCTCTCTCTCTCTCTCTCTCTCTCTCTCTCTCTCTCTCTCTCTCTCTCTCTCTCTCCTCTCTCTCTCTCTCTCTCTCTCTCTCTCTCTCTGTGTGTGTGTGTGTGTGTGTGTGTGAAGTAATGTATGTGGCATTGCTGGGTTTTGCTCTTATTATTTTTTAATGCATTTATTTATTTTGTCCCTGTAGTGCCAACTATTCAAGTGTCTTGAAAAGGTGAAGAGCTTACTGGCTTTATGAGAAGGGCTGTAGTGACTCACAAATGAGCAGCATATTGAGACCTTGTCTTAACATGCAGCCTTTCTAATAAGACCACATACAGCACTTGCACAGTCTCTGGGCTTTATCTTGCCTTGACAAGGCCAGCCTCTCATTCTCCACTGCCATTCTCATATCGGAAAGTTTTTTTGGCATTATTTCATAATCCATGACGTTGATGACTTCATTTTCAGCTTTTCCTTACATGCAGTGAAAATCTGTGAGCCCCAGATGAGTTCCTAATTGAACAACTTTGGGTACTGGCTTTGAGAGGTAGTATTTGAACTTAGCATACTTGAAGCATATAATTAGTAATACTGTACATTAGCAATACTACTGCCTACCTTTTAATGCGGATTGTGTTTCTATATTGCATGTAATCCAAACACTTCCTAAGTAAAATTTCTCTCTCCTTAGAAAATGTCAGTGGGTTGTATCTAGGATGGGCAACTCTGTCAGTTCTGGTTTCTCTCTTTTTCCTATTTTTCCATTCTTAAATTCAGTTCTTCACGTTTCCATATCAGTTTGCAATTTTCAAAAAAGTCCTCATGAACATTATCAGCATTTAATGCAAATTTCTCCTAACATACATATTCTTGAATTCAGTTTTGCCTAATATACACTTTTTCAGCAAAGCAATATTCCCTAATGAAATGCATTTTTGTATATTATTTTCAAGAATATATGCATTTTATGCCCACTTTATACTAGTATATGCATTTTTGTACGAATTACTTGGTTATAGAATTGCATTGCAAACCTAGTGCATTTCAAAGGATGACTGTGTTTTGGTTTACATGCTGTTTTGGAAAGTGAAAGTTAGGCAGGCTCACCTTAAAATGTGAAACAATAGGAAGTGGCTAGCATCCAAACCAAGGAAAAAAGGGGGGCAAAAACCAAGATGCTAGAAAAGTAGGAATTTATTGTATGTTTAAACCCAACGCGTTTCAGCCTGTTGATTTTCAGGCCTTCATCAGGGGAATGCAGGCTAACGAGTTCAAATGAGCAGATTGCTTACAACAGTATAAACACGTGAAAATCAACAGGCTGAAACATGTTGGGTTTAAACATACAATAAATTCCTACTTCTCTAGCGTCTTGGTTTTTGTCCCCCTTTTTTCCTCACCTTTAAATGTGAACTGAATTGTATTTCTACCCTATCCTTAGTTGCATCTAACAGTATTACTCAGCTAATAGTAAGGCTTCTCTAAGTGGAACAGGTAGGGAAACAATTTTCTATGATTTCCCATCTCCTTGCAGTCCTTGGATACAAATTTGAAAGGTCCTAATCAGTTGAAACCATTCTATGAGTTTGAAAGGGTTTTAAAAGGGAATAGGATTAGCAAAATTTCCCAGGAGAGTGGGCATGTTTCTGTTCAACTGTAGTTGAAGCTAAACAGGGGGCAAAGTTTTTCTTACATTCAACATATGAGGGGAGAGAGACTCTGTTGCCATCAGGGGAGGCTGTTTCCACCTGCCTTGCCCCACCCTCCAGCCTTCAAAAGGGAGCTGCCTCAAGAGAAGGACTAGGAGGGGAGAGAGACTCTGTTGCCATCAGGGGAGGCTGCTTCCACCTGCCTTGCCCCACCCTCCAGCCTTCAAACGCAGCTTCTTTAGGAGAACTTTCTGATCTTTCGGTTGAGCTGTGTGGGTTGGGGAATAGCTTCTACTTAGTTGTTTAGTTTTATTGCTTGTTTTTTGATGTTTATATACTTTTATGTTTGATGTTTATATGCCTTTATTTTGTACGTTGCTCAGAGTGGCTGGGTTCCCAACCAGATGGGCGACTAATAAATCGAATAAAAAAAAAAAACATGCCCTCAAACGTTTCCCAGATAAAAATGGGGACATTCTTGTGTGTACTTGTAATGCCACTGTTCTCACACTGTAGACCCCTGCTTGCAGAAGGGCATGCACGCACACACCATTAAATAGTGCTCAAGGCTCTTCTTGGTCTACTATTGAACGCTAAGAGGGATACTAACAGATTGCAGTTGAATGTTCCATCTTGCAAGAGAATTGGTATAGAATAACTGTAACTCAAACATATTTGCCAACATTGTATCATACAATTGGTCCATCCAGCTCAGTATTGCCTACACTGAAGCGACTCTCCAGGGTTTCAGACAAGTGTCTTTCCCGGTCTTATTTGGAGATGCCAGGGATTGAGCTTGGGCCCTTCTCCATGTAAAGCATGTGCCCCACCACATAGCTACAGCCTCTCCTCCTTTGCTTTGTTTAGGGACCTGACCAAATGTTGACTTCACCATGCTGTGAAGCGAGTTCTGCTTTCTTCCATGCAAATTTAACTGAAGGCCCCTCTGATGTTTCCACTCTCAACAACATTTCTTTTTGAAATGCACTCCCAATAAGCAAAAAGAGGTACCACACAGTGGCAGATATTGGCTAGTGAAGGGATAGCCAAATTGGTGCCCTGCAGATTGTATTGGACTCCAATTCATAACAGCCCCAGCCTGTATGGCCAATGCGCACAGGGTTGATAGGGGCTGTCAGTGCTTTTTTGGAGGAAAAAAACCCCACACAAAACAATGAGATGCTGGTACTCATGCCTTGATAAAAGTGCTGTGGGTGCCAGAAAAAATGGTTACCATGGGCATCAGAAGAAAGAGGTGGTGTTACTCCATACTGATGTGTACTCACTCACTCACTCACTCACTCACACACTCACTCTCTCTCTCTCTCTCTCTCTCACACACACACACACACACACACACTGCTGTATGTGCACACTGAATACATTACCACTGGACACATGGACTCATCCTTGAGAATAGTACTATTGGAAGGTCAGCAGAGTTTATTCCATGTCTGCCATCCAGTGTCATATGAGGTTCATTTCAGCTGTGATTCTTTTAATGTCTCTAGCAGGTTTTCTTGGTCAAGGACAATTTCAAATCTATACAGCCATGTGTGAAAATTATGTGGTTGCAGCATCAGGATCAGGCTGTTCATGTTAGTGCTACCAGCTTATAAATCATCATAGATCACACACACACACACACACACACACACACACACACACACACACACACACACACACACACACACACACACACACACACACACACACACACACACACACACACACACACACACACACACACACACACACACACACACACACACACACACACACACACACACACACACACACACACACACACACACACACACACACACACACACACACACACACACACACACACACACACACACACACACACACACACACACAGACAGAGAGAGAGAGAGAGAGAGAGAGAGAGAGAGAGAGAGCACACTGGGAGTTGTAGTCCAACAACATCTGCAGGGTGCCATATTAGCTACCCTGGGCTAGGGACAAGTCCCAGAAATGAGAGTTCCTACTAAATAAGGACAGTATTATGTATTGGTAAGAACTGGTATATCATTCATTAGTAATTATTTTTTGAAAAAATATTTAGTGTGGTTAAAACAAATGCTAGGTAGTTACTACATCTGTCCATGTGACATGTAAGGTTGAATTCAGACTTCCTCCCAACTGTATTAAAATAATACTTTAATTTATTAAAAGGCATACACATTTTCAAGCACATCCTTTTCAAAGCACATTTGATCTTAAGCTTCTGATTTATCATGGAAAACAACCTTTGAGCTATAGCGGTAATGCTATGAATAAGCCTATCAGTTTGTAGCCTGTCTTTAGATTTTGAAATGAAAGAAAATCATTCAGGACTGAAACTACAAAGGTCATTAAAGCAACTGAACACAGGTTGTTTTGATGGGAATAAGGTCGGGGGGAATAATTCAAGTCACATCTGTTTCTAAAACAAATGGTAATCTGGGTGAATTGTTCCAAAGAACTCCCCAGTTAACTAGTTTCAATAACCAGGATCTAAAGAACTTTGCAACTCAGAACCATTTCTCCACATCCTGCAGAGCAAAGTGGTAGAATTCTGGGCTGTACCACTTGAGACTGCTCGGTGGATGTCATATTCTTGAACTGCCTTGCAAAACCTCTCTCTCTTACATTTTCTTTATTGTAAGATGGAAAGTTTTGTGTGTGTAGAAGGAGAGGAGCATTAGTCAATACTACTTTTCACCTGGAGACATAAGTGGTACATCCCAGAATCCTACCCTCTCATTGTCTGTAAAAACAGATTCTTCAATAAGGTGCTATGCATGCACATTCAGCATCTGGAAGAGGTAGTGGGACTGTGGCCACCAACCTACAGTGGAAGGTCCTTTGGGGAAGGACTGTGGCTCAGTGGTAGTATATCTGCTTTGTATGCAGAAAGCATCTCCAGGTAGGGCTGAGAGTGCCAGAACCACTGTCAGATAGCGTAGACAGTACTGAGCAAGATGGACCAATGGTCTGACTCAGGTTAAGGCAGCTTCCTCCATTCTATCACCAATGCCATGTGTTGAAAGAGAAATCAGTACAAGTATAGCTACATGTCAGCAGGCTCTCCTTCACAAATCAGGATTCCCAATTGTGGAGCAAGGCTACATGTGCACAGCTGTACAAGCATAGACTTCCCTTTCAAACACTGTGCTGAATTCACAGGGATCGGGGTGGGACCACCACAGTGTGTAGCTTATAGGTGGGGGTCAGTAGGAATGATCCTACTCCACCTCCATGCATTGGATGCATGCATGTGCATTGCATGTACACAATGACATGCATATGTATACATCAGGGATTTGGACTTGTTTTTCTTAAACAGCAGCTTTATATATCACATGGGTAGAAGTAGTAACTACCTGGACTCTTTCTACCCACACCTGCTCTGAGTGAGTGTCACATTGGCAGGAATGCTGTAGGACTTCAAAGTGAGGATCACAACCAACCTGGAGAAGACACTCCCTGCTCAAATTATCTAGATTCATTTTGAGTCCCTTCAAAGCTACAAGCTCCATGACCCCCCAGCAGGAATCCCTGCACAACTCCTTTAATCCTGGCTTGCTCAAACTCTATTGGTAGGGATCCTAGATGTATGATCTATATGTCTCTGATAGGTACAACATCCCACATGGATGCTAGCAATTAAGAGGTGTACTCTTATCTACCCAGCAAAATGATGGACATTTTTCAAATGAGAAATAAAAGAAAATGGATAGTTTTTAATGGAACGAATTTGAATTTGTCCATATCAGGTACTGTATATACTAAAATATGAGGATCATGGAAGAAGGTTAGTAGTTTAAAAGCTAGTTTCCTTATCACTGCTGATGAAAGGCTGTAATCTTATGCATTTTCTTAGAAGTGAGCCCTGTGGATCTCAATGAGACTTGCCACCAAGTAAATATGCATTGGATTGGGTTCAATGGGTCAAAACTATACCCATGGATAGTGTTCATAGTTGAGGTCCACCGTAAAAACATGTCCCAGCCTTCAAAACACATCAGGGAAGTAACATTTACTGTGTGTAGTTTGTTTTGGATGCAATCAGTTATTTTCATTCATGACATGCAATCCTTACTTGATTTTGTATCCAAATTTTGCCCACTTGTGACACTGGATTCTTACTCAGTTTGGAGCCAAAAGTGAAATTTCATGTGTTCCTTTAAGAGTTTCTGATCGTTAGGTTTTCTGATAGTACTGACAATCTGTGAACTAAGGTGCTGCTGTCGGGTAGCAAGAAAATGGATATTACATTCCAAGAAGAAAATTGTTAGATGTATACTATGTAATGTAGGTTTCTATGGAGACTGTGATCTGAATGTTGTGTGTATTTATAGCTTCTAATAACAATGAAGAATAAATATCAGCCTTACTTCATCATTCAGCTCTGCTTCATCATTCTCTTAGACTGAAATCTAGTTGATTTAAAAATAAAGCTTAACAAAAGGTGCTATACCAAAACAAATATAATAAAATATAATAAGACCTAATGTGAGAGTGAAAAGTACTACATTGGGAAGCTTATCCATGATAAACGTTCATGCATTCCTTCCAAGTAATCTAAAGGCCTAGCAAAATGACTTGGAATAGACTTTGGCTATTACTTCTTCTGCTGGAGAGTGGGAGCTGCCATCTTTCTTTCTTTATTTTTAACTAACAATGTCCCTGGTGTTATGGTGGTGCAGTATGATGTAGTGTTGTTTCTCTTGAGCCATTCTGTTGCCAATGAGAAATGCTGTTGGGCTGCTGCTCATAGCAGCTCCACTGCTGCTTGAAGTAGTGGCAAAACCATTTTTGGTACAAGAAAGACTGTGAAGCTCTCTGCTGCCTCTCTAACATAGTAATCTTTAGGTTCTGTTTTTGGCTCACCCACTCCTTTAAAAGTGATAAAAATATCTGGGCTGAATGCTTAGGCCTAACACTATTATGTGACCCTGATGGAAGAACAAAGTTATTAAAATCTCTCTATTATCCCTAATCAAAGAAAGAGAAATGGATCCTAAAATCATATATTGTGGCATAGTTGAGTGATATCAGTGAATGCATTGTAGATTAGATGGGTCTGGGACAGCATCCAAAACCAATGCTGATCACATGCAGAAAGCTTGCGAAATGGGGAGATGCCTCAATTCTGGAAGCAGAAAAATCTTTACGCTGTGCAGCAAAGCAGCTTTTCATCAGCACCATACATGGCTAGGTATAAAAGATTAAATCAAGAAATCAATTGTTATACAGTGTGGTCAATCAAATTTTAAAAAGGATGTTTCTGCTTGAGAGTCCTTCAGATCTATGAATGAAGCGGAAGTCTTCCATTTTAAGGCTTCTGTTTCAGGTGCTTATATGCAGGAAAAATATTTTATTCTCCAAATCTTACTTAAAAAAAACAAAACGTCTTGCTTAGAAAGGATGCAACATATTCCAGTTATGTTGCTTTTTAAAAGCAACAACAACATTTTAATTGTACATAAGGACATAAGGATCTCAAATACAGCAAGAGGTTCCCAGGCAAATTTAATAGGAAGTAAGTAAGTTGGGGACATGACTGTTCTGAATGAGAAATAATGATGACCAAAAGCCGAGCACCATAGCTAATAGCATGCTGGTCAGCTATTTGAATGGGGAATTGTGAAGAACGATAGCCAGGAAGTCTATTGAACATCAGGATCTGAATCAACATGCAAATGAACATGCAAGAATAATCAGTCACAAAATCCTAATTGCACAATCATTATATGTGCCAAACATGCAACATCCCTTTTTGATGAGGACAACAGATTCTTGGGAATAACTGGAGAAGTTTCTCACACAGTATAGAATTTTCTTGGAAGGAATCTTCCTAAAAAGACCATTCAGTCTTTCATCAGGCATAATCTAAGTGAATATTTAGTGAATTAAATATTTTCATGGTAAAACACCAGAAGTGGCTCTCTGGGTGGGGTGGAACCACTAAAGTTTCCCGGCAGGTATTGTTATCGGGAGGTAGAGGGGGAGGGACGAAGCAGCAAGGAGGTTATTATGGTCCAAACAGAACAGCAGGAGTTCCAGATTGGCTCTGCCAGTGAGTTTACACCATGCTGCCTCACCTCTTTGGCTCTCAGTAAGCAAAAGCAACCCATCTGCCAGGAAGCTGGAATAGCAACTCCACCCCACCCAATTAGCTGCTTTTGTAGACATTGTTTATTTAGTCAACATTATAAACAAGGAAACATTGTTTACTCAGGGTAAGTCCCATTGATTTAAATGGAACTCACTTCCAAGTAAAGGGTGTACCTTGGATACGCGGCATTTGATCCCGGACTTCTTAAGCCTAACACATTTGAAAGAATAAGATTTTGCTCATTTTAATTCTGTGAGGTTTTTAAATTATGCTTTACACACATCTAAACTTCATATGAAAATTCATTTTATTTGCTTGAGGAAAACACTTTCATACTTAGCATACAAAATAACTGTAACTGAGCTCCAGATTTTTACAAGCAAAATGATTTAAAATTAGCAGAGATGAGATCAACAATGTACTCCAGTGGTAGCTGGTGGCTTTGTGTCAGTGGTCCAGTAGAATCCATCCTGGATTTGAGTCCAAACTCTGGACTGCTCCTTGAAAGTTGGGACTAAAACCCAGAGCGGATTCCACTGCCCTACTGATATGGAGCTACCAGCTGCCACTCAGGTACTGGACTAGGTGTGCTTCACAAAATTGCATTTCACAAAGGCGAGGAATTAGAAATAATCCTCACACTAGAACCAAGAGTCCAGTTGAATGGTTTTGAAATCACATTCAGGGACTCATTTTGTCATTGATTTTGTTTACCAAGGAGTCTGTCAGCCACAAAGGAACATCTGCACCAGTGGTGCAATTAGGTGATTTTAGACTCTGGACTTGATGGACTCGTTATACAGACTCCTCTCTGTAAATGGTAATGTGTATTACCGCACGTTCTTAAAAATGGGGTAAGGCAACCTTTCTGTGTTTGGGGACCCTTCTGCTCATTCTGGAAGATTATTATTATTATTATTATTATTATTGATAATAATATTAATAATAATAATGACAATGACAATGACAATAACAATAATTTATTTATACCCCCCCTTTTGGCAAAAGGCCCTCAAGGTGGCTTACAAAGAAGAATAAACACAAGTATAAAAATGCATTGATGAAAGCAATACAATTTACAAAAATTAAACTAAATAACAAATAACATTATTAAGAAAAAAATTGTCCAGGAAAGAAACTCAGAATTGAAGACCTTGTCTTAAAAAGACATCCGTCCTTTTTCCTGCAATGTTTTGCATCTCAGTGTCCCAGTTCCCTGAAGCCTGTTCCAACTGAGGGCGGTGGCATCTCCATGGTCTTTTCGGTGGTGCCAACTCCCACAACTTGAGTTGCAAATGCCCACCAGCGGCGTGTTGTGGGAACCGGTGAGGATGAAGCTGCATCTGGGGGAGGATGCAGGGCTGCCGGGGGAGGAACGTGGTGCCATGGGCACAAGCTGCACTGCCGAGGGAGAGGAGATGGTGTTAGTGGGAATGGCAGCTCCCAAGAGGCAGAAGGGCAACTCTGGGCACTTGGCGGGCTCCGGCAGCCCGTCAAGTTCCATGCTCCGTGCTTTGTGCAGCTGCTTCCACCTCCAGTCTGAGCGTGGCTCCCTACCACTGCCACTTAAGTCTCTCGCCAAAAGCCCTCCGGCAACACTGCCGCCGCCTCCAGCGCTCCCAGTCCCGCCGGTCCTCACAGACTTCTGGCTCTAGGCGGAGGCTGCAGTGGACAATTAGTAGTGGTGGGTAAGTTGTATTTTAGTGAAGTTTATCTATGATTACTGATCTGACCACTAAGAACATATACACACACAAGCTTCCGAGGAAGCCCATGATACCCTGGAGGACAGCTGGAAAACTTCTGATCTAGTGCATGCTGTAGTTTGAAATGTTCTGTTTTCCTTATCAAATGGTTATAGAGGAGGCTTTTTAACAAAAGGAAATACATTAGTGCAGACTGGCAAAACATATGACACACCAAGCAGAGACTCAGTAAACTACTTGCTTTTGCTGGTTACCTGGCACTGAAAAAATAGGGAGTTGTCAAGCACCTTGCTGGGGGAAAGTGTTCAGTTTATTAGGTCATAAGTTGTGCAGGCCTGCATTAGTGATTTCTGTTATATCTGTGGAAATCAGGGAAGGTTGGACTTCCAGTGTTCAAAGGATGGAGAGTTTTTGCATATGAATAACGGTCTGAAATATAAGTGATGAAAAATCAGCCATTGGCATATTGAACGACCACATATCCTGGGAGAGGAACATATACCTCCCCCTGCCCCTATGAAACAGGCCACAGAGATATCAAATGACACAGTGAGAGTTGGTTTGCATATTCAGAAAAGTAGCAAAAACAGTGACTCATACTCTTGCTCTTCACACTTCTGGATAAAGTAGAAAGATATAAAACTTGAGAAAGAACGGTAGGACATAGATGCCATCCATTCATTGTGTATTCAGCAATTGTACTATTTAGGCAGTCTCAAAGAAACTTCTCCCATTTTACCCACTTTGAGCCACATATGCTATCGCATGCACCCCCTGGAGAGCTGAATGCAGCCCTCAGGCCAGAAAAGATTAGCACCTGTAGATTGTATGATATCCCAGCCTTGTAAATAAGTCTTCAGATGTTGCTGTCACACAGTTACCTATTTTTATTAGCCCTTCTTATGCATAACGGTGTAAGTCATCTAGAAAAAAAGAAGGTAACCATTTCTCATAAGAGTTACAAAAAATAAATTAAAAAATACTTATGTCAGTGTTTGAAAATAGGAATTATTCCCCAGAGGTGAAAGCCTATTCCAAGCTTATTGGAGAAAGGAACATCATGGGAGATTTCCCCAGCCATGGCACACTTCAACTGTCATGCCCTTAATCATGAGGATATGTAGACAGAACAGTTGTACTTTGTGGTGAATATAGTAAGTGTGTGTGTGTGTGTGTGTAAAGTTTCACCCAAACTTCAAAACGCCATATATATATACTGTACATACCCTTCAAATTTATAATTTCTCATTGGCAACCCCCCCCCAGGTGCTTACTCAAATCACTTGACAGAGATTAATTATTTCATAACTTTCTATAAATTCACAAAGGATGGATTTTGCCTCCCATCGTTCAATGTGTGCTCATATTCAAAGTGGGGAGTATTTGTCTTGTGTTAATTAGATTGCTATGCTGTGGTTATTATGAGATATATAAAAAGAAACCATAAGAAGTGATCTTAATACACAGCTTTTTTTTTTTTATGAATAAGTCCAAGAGTGCATGTTTGGACCTAGTTATGAATCTTGTCCCCCACCATCCTGTGAAACAGTACTCCTGATATTGATTGCCTTATCTCAACAATGACACTCTGATTGAGGCAATGATGCTTTCCTCATTTCACATAGGAAACTAAAACTGAAAAAATGTTACTTGCCTTTGGCCTTTGGCCTTTGGCCTGTCTTAGATCTCAGGAACAAATGATCCTGTGTTCTTCAGATTTAAGATTTTAAGAACCTCTGCATCAGATAAGTGCAAATGTAAAATTGCAACCACCCTGTATAGATCAAGAAAATATATTGGTCTATAGTTAATTCACTAGTTGAGTTTCAGTATACAATATACTCTGAAGTATATCCATTACATAGGCTCAGGATACCATCCATTCAATAAATGAGAAGAAACCTTTACAGGAAGTCCAAAAGTTAATTCTCAAGTCAATGGAGGGTGGTATCCTGGAGGAGAATGTCAAACAGCTAATGTTCTGGGTGGGAAGTCTCACAGCTTTTCCTGTTTAATAGAGAAGTGAAATCACTTTGCAGGTATTATTTCTCAGAGCTGATGAGGCATTAAATGCAAGATTTCTGCACAGGCAGGTGAAAACAAGGGATATTCATGGGAAGGGCATGTTTCTAGTGCCCCCATTGGGAATGTGACATTATTTGCATCTATTTCTTCTGACAGAGGTCCTCCTTTGGTGGAAACTGATATGAACAGTGTCATGTTCCTGCTACAGACACTAGGACTTGTAGTCCTTGTGCCATCCTTGGAAGGAAAGGATGTTTCAAGGAACTGAAACCGCCTCCACCATTGCCTCCACTATTGTCTCCCTCAGCTCCTGCCCCAGGTAAGTTGGGTAGATTCTTGGCAGAACAGGGGAAGGAGGAGGCTTCAGGGGATGCTCAAGATGCAAACTGGAAGGGCCCAGCTTGCTCACATATTGCTCACAGTATGTTAGGGATGGAGAAAAAAATTGGTCTGGTGCACCTGTTAATGCAAAACTGCCTAATTCAGTGGTTCCCAGCCTGGGGGTCAGGACCCCTACGGGGGGTCCTGAAATTATCCCAGGGAGTCGCAAAAAGCCAAGAGAAGAATTATTCATTAATTAGTTTGAACCATTCTTGGTGGTTTTTATCTCCTTCCTTTCATTTCCTTCAAAATTTGTTAAAAGTTGTTCATATTGCTGTAACCTGCCCTGGGACATTCTGGTGAACGGCAGGTAACAACTATTATCATCATAATCATATTTGTTTTTGTGATGAATAAAAAGTGATATTATTGAACACTTCATTATGTATTTTTTCAATTAACAGAGACTAAAATTACAACAATTGGAATGCCCTCTCCTGGGCCATCATCCCCCAAACATCTGAGGGAGGTAGAACTACCAAGATGGCCCTTTCTGCTTACCTTAACACCTGAGAGGGTTTGTATGCAGGAAAGGAGGTGGTTCTTGGGGCCTACATTGTTTAGGTCTTCAAATGCTAACAGGCTCCCTTTGAACTGAGCCAGGAAACAAACTGGCCACCTAAGAGAGGACTCTTAGGATGATAAAGTTCACAAATAACAGGTGTGCCACACATTTTTTCAGTGCTTGTAATATTCACTTTTATTACGCTAGCTAAAGGTCTTACTCCATAATTAATGAGACATGTTGAGAGCTTACATCCTGCTTTTGCGCCTGTGTTGTTAGTAGGGTTGCCAGGTTCAATCCCTGACACTGATCCTGTATCTTTAGGAGAAGAGAAAGTCAGCCAAGTGTAGGTGTTCTTGCAACCCTGTAATGGGCAAAACCACAAGGTGGAATTCTCCCTTCCCTCTGCACAACGTTTAAAGATACAAAAGACCTCTTGGAGGCTGGGCCTGGCAACCAAGAGGTGCTTTGTATCTTTAAAAGCTGTGCAGGGGGAAGGGAGGATTCCATTTGTGTTTTTTCCTATTACAGAGTTGCAAGCACACCTGCACTTGGCTGACTTTCTCTTCTTCTAAAGATACAGGATCAGTATCAGGGATTGAACCTGGCAACCCTAGTTGTTAGCATTCATCAGTCCAGGACAGTAAGACTGGTTAGCCCATGCTTAAAACTTGATTACTTTAACCTGTGACTTAGTCTTTATGACAGTCTTCAAAAGGGTTTTCCTTTGTTGTTGCTCACTGAGAACACATGGAATTAATGTTCACAAAACAGTACTAGAGGAAGGAGTTCTGACAACATTAGTCGTAATCTTCCCTCGCTTCCCCAATTTTTCTGTTTCCAAAACCCCTCTTGTACAATGTCCCTGTGTTATCTGATGGCTTTACAGAGCTCAGGTTTGAACAGCATAAGGTCACACAATATAATTTCTTTTTCTTGAATTCCAACTCCATAATTCCCATTTAGCCAAAGTTTTTTCTTAACAAGCAGAATAAATGCAGTTCTTCAAAAGAAATCTGTCTGAACACTGCAGCATTGTTTTGAACACAAGTAATGCTCAGTAGATGCCTTTCATGAATAAATATCTAAGACATTTCTAGGGAATTTCATGTTGCCAATATCCTTCAGGCTGCATTAATCTACATTATTAAAAAAACCTCTTAAGAAGATGCTGTTACCTTCCCCTCATATGGGATGTTGCATTTAAATCATTATAATGATACAAAATAATGAACAGACCAAGAATACATCATTTTTCAATGAATGCAAAATTTCGTTAGTGTATTTTTCACATATATGGCTGAAGGATACTATCATGGTTGCAGCTTTACTTGTATCCAAAGAGCAAATAATGATACTGCTTTTAGAGAACCCTTTCCATATCAGCTTGTATTTGTAGTCATGGAGTCCAACTAAATCATGTGTTATATACCCGTAACTCAGGATAACATTTGACATATTTGGAGAAGTGGACTGTGTAGTCCACAGAAGTTTATGCCATAATACATATGTTAGTCATTAAGGTGCCACAAGGCTCTTTGTTGATATTGTAGAGATTTCTGAGGCGTGTTTTCAGGGTTACATTCAGTTCATGTGGGTCACTAGCTAGGCCTGTTGGGCATCACTGTTCCCCAGCACGAACTAAGAATGCACCCGGATATACCCCAAATGTTCTTCTGTATTTGCAAATTATAGGCAACAATTAGCAATGGCGGACATAGCTGACTTTCAGGAAACCTTACCAACAGTTGCTGATCATAGAGAAACATAGAATCATAGAACAGTAGATTTGGAAGGGGCCTATAAGGCCGTTGAGTCCAACCCCCTGCTCAATGTAGGACTCCAACTTAAAGCATACCAACAAGTGGCCGTCCAGCTGTCTATTGAATGCCTCCAGTGCTGGGAGAGCCTACCACCTCCCTGGGTAAATGGTTCTATTGTCATACTGCTCTAACAGTTAGGGATTTTTTCCTGACATTCAGCGGAAATCTGGCTTCCTGCAACTTGAGCCCATTATTCCATCTCCTGCACTTTGAGATGATTGAGAAGAGACCCTAGTCCTCCTTCGTGTGGCAACCTTCCAAGTACTTGAAGAGTGCTATCATATCTCCCCTCAGTCTTCTCTTCTCAAGGCTAAACATGTCCAGTTCCTTCAGTCTCTCCTCACAGGGCTTTGTTTCCAGTCCTCTGATCATCCTTGTTGCCCTCCTCTGAACGTGTTCCAGTTTGTCTGCATTCTTCTTAAAGTGTGGTGGATCTCATTGATAAGATTCCAGATCAGAGTCCAGAAACCTCTGTATTGCAGAGAATTTGATCATGCTTAAATAGAGTATTTATAGATTTAGTGGATTCTTTCAAATCTCAGTAATTCAAGCATGAATAGAGAGGGATTTCATTATTTAAACAATCTATCTAGATGTTTTTCAAAGTTGAATCACACCAAAACCTAAATACTGCTTATTTAAAATAATGTCAAGAGTTAAAACCTGACAGATGTTGAAATATTTTTATTGAAAAGGAGGACTGTAATTCATGTTCCTCAATCAACAGTTTTAACTCAGATTGAGATAATACTAGTTTTTCTGATGGAGACCTCTAAATAAGGCTTGGGAATGTCACAATGACATCCAAGAAGGGCACTCCAGAAAGCTAAAGCTCAGTCAGAAACTGAGCATCATCATAAACATGGTGTGTAAAGAATGGTGTTCCCGCTTTGTGTGGGGGCGTGTTTGTGTGGAGGCTCAGGAATCTTTTCGAAGGTCTTGGGAAAGGTCAGGTGAGTCCTGCGGATGAATAGGAAAGAGGAAGGAGTGGGTTCAAAAGCCCACTCCTTCCAAACTTGCCTCTTTTTGCCTTGTGGCAGCTTGTACGCCTCTGGTGCAAGAAAAGTTTCAGCTTGGACCTCCTGGCAGTGTGCTTCATCGGATGATCTACTCTTGCTGCTTCCCGCTCACCTAACAGGACTCCAGGGCATGTCAGGTTACACACGCCCTGGTCGGTGGCAGCTTCCCGCCTCACCAGCCACATGCTGGTCCTGGCCTGACCGGGCCACATGCAATCTTTGGACACATGCAGGGGGGTGGGCGGCAGTGGTGCCTGGGACGATGCTGGGTGTCTGTCCGGCATTTCAGTGGCTCCCAGGGTTTTTTGTGTGGGTTGGCGGCTGCCGCGGCCACATACCACTTTGGCTGCGCTCCGGTTCTCCATGCTGTATGCGGGGTGGGAGGCCTACTCTGGCAGTGGTTTGGCAGTATTCACCAAGGGGGTGTTGCTGCACACCTCTTGGGATCTTCCCCTGTTGGCCTCACTTGGAGAGGGCGTGTGAGGCCTTGCCTGGCAGAAGCCTTTTGTGGGCTGTCTATGCTTTGACGTCACCTTGTCCAAGCCACGTGCCTCTGTTGGGGCAGGCTTGTGGTAGGCTGGTGGTAGCGCAGGCATACTCAGGTTTCTACCCCCCCAGATTCATTCCACTTCCTTCCCTCCTGTGTCCTGGTAATCATGTCGGGGAGGTGTGAGCCTTTGGGATTAAAGGGGGACATCTCCATTGTCCTCCTTTTCCTGATTACATAGTTAATAATAATCTGTCTGTCTGTCTGTCTATAAATTAAATTAGGTTTTATGTGATGCTTGTAGCCTTGTTTTATCTCAGCTTACTTGCACTTTATATTTTTAGTTGTTTTTTTGGGGTGTGGTTCGACAATGCCGCCCAAGAAGGCTACTCAAAAACGTGGGGTCTGTGTCATGAAACAGCTGGCAAAGCACCCTACCTCTCAGCAGCTGTCATCAGATGAGAAGGATGACATGGGTGTGGTGTGAGCCTTGGTTGCCAGGGTTGAGGTCTTGGAGAAGGAGCACAAGAATCCAGCTGATCAGGAAGACGGTCCCAGTGCTGTACCGCAGGGTAAGAAATCCACTTGTTTGACTTCTAAATGTTTTAAGGCTCGTCTCCTTTTTGATTTGGTTGCTAGGATTGATGTTCTCGAGAAGGCTTCCACCAGTGTTGATCCTTCTCTGCTGGGTGAGCGAGCTTCACCTCCTACAGTACCCCCAGAGGCTTCTTCCACCCCCACATTGTCTTCTTCATTCGGGCGAGTGTGGTGGACTTGCAGCAGTCTTCTGGTGCATACATAGTCCCTGGAGCCCAGCTGATTGCATCTGAGACACCCAGAGGTGGTACCCCTGCAGTGGTTGTGACTCCAGCCACATTTGCAGGTGAGCTATTCCCACTGCAACATCTTCATTCTACACCTGCACAAGCATATGGGGGGTCTACACAACAGATGATTTATATGGGAGGGGTCCTGGTGCCTCAGCAGCCACAACTTCCATGGCCACCAGTGGCTGTAACCCCTTGGCAGACAACAGTGTCTTCCTCCAGTCAGGCCACCACTTATTTGCCTTTGCTGCCGGGTGTTTACCCTGAGGGTGATATGTCTTTGCCCTTGGGTGACCACCTTTTACTGAGCACAAAGGAAAAAATCTGGAGGAGGGAGTACATAGTATTATTTACACTCCTCTTTTGTGAATCTGAGGTGAAACTTAAGGAAGGGGAGGAGCATAAAGATAAGATAGTGGTCAAGAAGAAGAAGGTGGATCGCATATGGCCTAATTGGGTCAGTGCTTATATGGTTTATATGGGTGTGATGACCCAGGCTTATCCGTCCCATGCCCTGTCCATGATAAAATATCAGAACATTATCCACCGGGCATTTAGGGAATTTTTGGGTAGCGCTTGGTTGTGGTATGATGAAAATTTCAGGCAGCGTGTCATCATGTCAAAGGCCCCATATTTTAGTCGTGCATTTGGCGAGAATGATTTTGTGCAGTCTCCTGGTTTGGATTTGCTTCGCAGGGTCACGCATGATTTAACATGGATTAGGCAGACATATCTAGACATATTTATTGTATGGTCAGATATGCTGGAACGCAGGGTCTGGAGGGGTGCTATTCACCCCAACAAAATTGATAGGTCTTGGCGGTGGGTCAATAAAAAAGTCAGGGAGTTGGTTTTGTCACTCGGGGGGGTGTCTTTCATTCCTCATGATAGAATCCAGTTCCATTGCCCGCATCTTTTTTGAGATGATGGCGTTCATCTCTCAGAGTGTTGGTGTGATTTCTTTTTGAAGGATTGTTGTTTTCTTTGGGTTGAGGTGATAAAGCTTAGGCTGATCCCCTACTGTGGCATGGAATTTGGGCAGGTGAAGAAGGTGGGAGACAAAGTAGGAGAATGAGGCACATTCTTAAAGGGCACTCTCTAGGGAATTACCAGTGTTGAATGACTGGTGGGGATCTGGGGGGTGTCCTTGTGGGACCAACTTGCACATCATGGTGAACGCCTGTACGGCATGGCCAGGCTGCAAAGGTTGGAAACACATACTTGGCTCTGCTAGCAAGGAGGGACAAGTTATCCCACATCCTTGGGTGGGGAGTCACAGTCCGTGGTGTCTGACATGCCCAGGGGACTGGAGGGAATACTCCCTATCAGTCAGGTTTATCCTCACCTGCCTGAAGTAGGTTCAATGTGGTTAATTGACAGAAATTAGTTGAAGTTTAATAGTTGTTATATTTTAATGAATATAACATTATTCCATAATGGTGTACGAGTCTTCTTTGGTGTGGTGGCAATGGTTGGCAGTGCTTCCCCAAAGAGATGTTTCAATATAAACTTGATATGACACACACAAAACAGTAAATCATAAAATAAAACTCTGCAAACAAGAAAATGGCATGTATGAAACACATAGGAGTGTCCCATTTGAGGGAAGTATCTCTTCTGGTTGTTAATAGTGAACACTCAAATGAATTTATGTGTCTATTCTGAGCTCAACAAAATTCTGTCAGGCTTTGAATGAAGGACTACCCTTGAGTATACAGAATCCAACATAAAGAGAGTGAGGCTTCATTCAAATATATTAAAATAACATGTGGTACAGACCTCCTGGTTTAGACCACTTTGAATTGCAGGTTGGAGGATCATGTTTAAATTCCACTGCTGCCCCATTTTAAATCTCCCTGCACAAGAAAACCTTTCCAAGCCCTGGAGAGCAATGTGTGTTTATTTTTATTATAGTCTGCCTTTATTTTTTTTGAAAAGAAAAAAAATACAGCAGAACAAGTATGAAATAGAACTGGTTTGTTCTTAGCAAACCATAACAGAGAAGTCCCATTGTCTCTTTCTCTTTTCAAGACAACCAAGGAAGTTTCAGTGCCAAACCCAAAGCCTGAAAGAAATGGATCTAGAAACTCAGTGTAATCCAAGAGTGCCTGGAGTTGTATGTCAACTATCTACGCAAGCTCCTTGCCCCAGAAAAGGATGCTATAAACTGCCTGATAATTACTGAGATCTTCTGGGTCCAAGGCAAGAGTGATTACACCACAACCACCTATTTTAAGGCTGCTGGGATCACTCCCTCTTCTTAAAGTATGTTAACTCTCTTTGGATTGAGCTAGATACAGTCCCTTAGTGTAATGAACCATGAGGGACAAGGGTTGAGTGCACACAGGATAGGCCATACTAGTCCAAGCATCTAGTTCCACAACACCTGTAATGCTCTGTAATGATTGATTCACTTTTACAAGTCACCACTTGATGTTGCAGCCATCAAATTATGAGCATGCATGTATGTACCAGTTTCAACTATTAGTTCATATGCTTGGTTTTGTAAACACAATACTTTCTCTGGAGACATCTGAGTTATGATGCTGCATTCTGCTTGTAGCAGATCTGGTTAACATGGTCCAGCCATTTGGGTATTGAGCATCAATGTCAGGAATTAGAGTTGAAGACTCATTGCTAACAAAACAATTCATTGACTCTGGCTAAAGATTCTGGACTGTCATAACTACACACATAGGGTTGCCAGGTCAGAAGCATCTCAAACCCTGAGATGTCAGGGGTGGGTCCTAGTGATGTCATAGGGGTGGGCCCAAGTGATGTCATTAAGCATGATACATTCAGCATCACCCACAGTTGCTTGGAGCATACAATTACAACAAAAACATTTCTCTGATTGGAAATTAAGATAGAAATCTTAGCTGAAAGATGGAGCCTGGGTAGGGAACATTTAATCTAGCTTACTAGGGTTTCAGTGTCTTCAGGGCAGGCCAGTCACCAGAAGGACATTGTAGGAAGAAAGGAGTCTAATATTGTGGAGATGTTAGATGAGAGCACTCAGGAGTAAAGATGAGTGCCCCTGAAGGCTGAAATTCTAAACACACTAAGGGACTAAGCCCCACATAACTCAATAGGACTTACTTCTGAGTAGATATGGTTTGGATTGTGCTGTTGGTAAGGCTTGACTAGGGATCCTCTGCAAAGATTTTCATATCCAAGCAGTTTTGGCAACCCCCTGCCTGGAATGTTCTGCCCCTACCTTTTAACATGGCTGCTCCAAACTTCTTTACAGATTTGACCCTTCACTTTGGAAAGAGGTCTGAGAAATGACACCTCGCTTGCTGCGCAGCTGATGAGTGAGGCATAGTTGCGGATGGGGGCGAAGCTGCTGCCTCCATCTTTCAATGGGGCAAAGTCATGCATCACGACTATTACGCATGTGTGATGTGCAGCATGGAGGGGCGGAGCTTATGGGCCTATTTAAGCCCAGCCGCCCCTCCCACCTTCCTCTTTGCTTGTGCAACGCCCACCCCGCCCTCCCTCTTTTATGGTGTGCCTTGGGGCCGCTTCGGGGCCGAGTAGGAATTTTTATCCTGCCCACCCTTGTTGGCGGGCAGATTTTTCACCTGCTCCACACTATGGGAGTGGGAGGGGATCAGGTTAGGGGGCGTTGTGATCAATAGGTGGTTTTGGCTAATCTGGCTAATTTGACATATTGAAAGTTTAATGCCCTAGTGGGCAGATCATTATAGCACTGGTATGGGAAGGTGCAGGAAAGGAAATAGGTAAGGACAGCTAGGCACCTTTGGAGATGATTGGCGGTTCCAGAGGCCTGTCTGTCAGGGCTTTTCCAGCTCGAGGGCAGGATATGGGCTGCCCCTGGGGCCAACTTATCTACCCAAGGGTTATCCGGCCCTGGGTGGGGATTATGTGGGAAGGCCCCCCTACTCACCTACAAGGTGTGGCCGGGGTAAGGGGTAAGCACATGGGCTTGCCCTTGCCCCAGCAGGGGCTGATCGCCCGAGAGCTGTATGGCAAGATACTTACTTATAGATAGTTCCCGCACCTAGGTTTCCTTCTGCAGGTCACTTTAAACTGGGTTTTGTTTACTGTAATTTAATAAAGTGGCCCTTGTTCAACCCAAGCTGATGTCTCTGTGTTTTATTTTGCCCCTCAACTGCAAATGAAAAAGAGTAAGATTCTCTACCTTTTTTGTCTACCCTGTGGGCTGCTATAAATTCACTTTGACAGCCAACCCAATTCCAGTAAATAATAATTGACAGAGAGAAAACATGCATGGTTTGGTCTACCTCCAAAGGCAGCAGCTTGGGAACAACAACTGCAGCCACACTTCCCAGTATGTGAATTCTCTTTTACCAGTATTGAGCAAGAAACAAACTGTCATGCAACCAACAATGCACATCATCAGCATGTTTAAGGGGGTTGAGCTGAGTACATGGAATCACTGTTGTTGCTTCTATGCATGAAAGGAAGTGAGGCTAAAAGTGAATGAAATGCAAATAGAAAAAGAAAAAGTCAGTGATGATTTCCTAAATGCAATACCATGCCAAGTGCAACAAGATTTTTATGAATAAGGCAGAAAACTTGGTATCCCATTAACAGTCAGGGTCCCTAACCAAAAACCAAAACTAAAAAAGTCCTGGCAGCCAGGCAGCCAAGGTCACAAATCCCCATGCAGCACAACCTGACCCAGGGGCTGCAGTTAGTGCAGAATGCTGTGGCACGATGAGTGAGACCATATCAGGACATAATACCTCTGCTCTGAAATCTGCACTGGTTGCCAATTTACTACCAGGCCAAGTTCAAGGTGTGCTTTCCATGTTATGGGTGCCACATTGTATTTGTTCTGCTCTTGTAAGAAATCAGTCCTTTACTGTGGCAGCTTTGGAACTCCCTGCCTATTGACATTAGGCATATGCCTTCATTGTACTCTTTTTGGCACCTGCTAAAACATTTTTGTTTAGGCAAGTCTACCCAGGCATGTAGAAGCTATTATGTTTTTTTATCTATGTTTAACTCATTGTTGGTTTTATTATTTTGAATGTTTTTAAATACCTGTCTTTAACTCTTTTTGCCAATAATTTAATTTTTTTAATTCCCTCTGTAAACCGCGTCAAGATTTTTTACAATAAAGTGGTATGTAAATGTTGGAAATAAAATACATAAATAAATTTTGGAGTCACTGTGGCTCTTTCCACTTCTAGGAACAAAGGAATCTGCCTTATACCAATTCAGGCTATTAGGTACCATCTAGCTCAGTATTGATGATATGGACTAGCATTGGATCTCCAGGATTCCAGGCAATAGCCTTTTCCAGAAATTGAATTTTGGACCTTTGCATGCAAAACATATGCCCTATCACTGAGCTACAACCCTTTCCCAGTTTAAAAAAGTATCTTTTAAAATCGTTCTTTTCAATTCACTAATGAATGCACCTCATACCTAGGGCAGATCTGCACCATTCATTTAAAGCACATTCAACACACATTTAAAGCACATGAATCACACCTCAAAATAATGGGAACTGTAGTTTGTTAAGGGTAGTGAGAACTATAATGGTGAGGGGGAAAGTACACTTCCCAAGATTATTTAGTGGAAGTCATGTGCTTTAAATGCAAGTTGGATGTACTTTAAATGTATTGTGTGGATCTACTTAATAAATGTTGCTGCATGTAAATAGTTTTAATTATGTTTTTAAAATGGAAATGAGGTATAAAGTTTACTGGGTGGCCATGGGCTACTCACCATCTCTTAACCTAATCTGCCCCTCAGGTTGAAAATAACAGAGGGGGGACCATGACCACCCCAAGGAAGGGCACACTTAAAATGTAGAGGAAATAATCATGTACAACCATAATGTGAAATCAGATACGTATTGGGACACAGTATGAAGAAATATTTATATAAGCATGGCTTTCAAAGCTGTGTATTATTTATACAACCTGTATTTAGATATTTATAGTGCAATCCTATGTTTGTTTACGCAGAAGAAAGTCCCACTGTATTCCATGGGGCTTACTCAAACAGGAAAGCATGCATAGTAAGGAACTTCACTCACCCAACTCAAAATTCAGATTCATGGCACTTTAAGCTGTTTTGCAACTGTTTATACTTGTTTTTATAGTTATTGGATTTTAAGGGGATTTATTTGTTGTTGTGAGCTTCCTTGGTTTCCAGTTGGCAACCCTATCTCACAGGGTTGTTGTAAAGACTCCAAATACACACACTTACTGGAGATGTAAAAATACATACACCCCATATAATAATTTATTGTCAAAACAATATTGTCATTGCAGAACATTTTTTTAAAAAAACATCAGTATTAGTTTCCTACATAAGAAAAGCAGTGATACCTAAGTAAGCCCTGCCTGATTACTACAAAAAATAGGATTGGAGAGGGAGAGAAAGATTTACAACATAAACACAATCCTTTGCTATGTTCACTCAAAAGTCCAATTAATTTACAGCACAATCCTATCCATGTATACACAAAAGTAAGTTCTATTGAATTCGATGGGGTTTACTCCCAGTATGTGGGATTAGCACTGCAGCTCTACACTCAGAAAAGTGAGTATAGGATTAAAGCTTCATATTGGGAAGGTTTTCAATACAATGCCCTATTCAAAAGCCCAGGAATATTTAAATATGTTTGACTCCTGCACCCAAGAGAGAAAAAGACTGAAAGCTATATACTTACTCAATTTATGAGATTTTCAGATAAGCAGGAAAAATCAACAATTTTCTAAGCTTGCAGTGGGGTCTAGCTCCTGCCTGGAGGTCAACAGATCACAACCCTGACTTCACATATTGGCTACAAACCTGAAAGGACAGGGTTACAGCAGCCAGCTACGAGCTCATTTAACAGAAGTTTGAGGGTGGCTTTCATTTTGGCATATAACCTGTGAACCAGATCGCCTAGAAACTTAATTTTTTTAAAAAATGAAAGCTGAGAGTTTGGAGATTAAGGTGACTCACCCAGAGACCTGGAGAGGGCCCCAAAAATCCAGAGTCTTCAGGTGAAAACCGGAGAACTGGCAACCTTATACACACACCACCATGAAAAGTCAGCTGTATTGTTAGAAAGCACATAGCACAGTTCTACCCTAAGCTAAGCATATGTGTCCTGTCCGATAAGCTGCCTGGATGAGACACTACCTGGCAATCACATGTAAACTGCTCCGAGATCTTTGCAGGAAGAGCAGGCTTGAACAAAGAAATTGTTCAAACTCTGCCATGGCTTACCTTGCGAACTAGTACACACTGGAGAAAAGAAGTGACAACACTAAACTATATGATGGACAAATTACAGAACAATCCAACACCCACACACACATACCTTACAATGGGCTGGGGAGGGTTGATTAGACAGGGTTGTTCCTCTGCCCAGCTCTCCCATCTGGCTTCCCACACATCACTGCCAACCTAGTGATGCAAACATCACTCCATCAGTGCCAGCCTTCGCTTTCTGCCTGCCAATAGTGTGTGTGGGATTTCCATTGGTGGGCTGCCCAAGAGCAGTAGCCAGCAGAAGGCCCCAAAATGGGACAATCATAGGGTATGGAGGAGATGAGCCGAATACAGCCCAGGATCAATAGGATCCTAAGCCAGTCTCACAACTGTTCATGATGGCATCAGCTCCAATCCAGGCCTAATTGTCCTGTTCCTCCACTTTGTGCTGTGGCTTAATCATCCTGCCCCTTCACCTGCCACCATGCCCGTTAGGAGTGGCAGGACTGTATTTATTTATTTATTATTTAATGTATTAGTCGCCCATCTGGCTGGTTGACCAGCCACTCTGTAGATACAGTGGTAGCTCTGTCATTTCACAAAGCCTCACCAGTGGGGGCTGGATGTTTGGATTGTGTCATTACTCCATTTCTGCTTCACGTGTGCTTATCCATAAGTCTTTTCTGTTCCATTTCTGGATTAATATGCATTTCTTACAACAAATCTGTATAAAAAAACTAAAATATGTATTTAAATATAATTTTGAAATATGTCTTCTCGCCAAACACTTTTAAACATATTCCCTCTGAAAATAAATATTTCTATTAATATTTTTGCCCAAACTAAGCAGTTTTAGATGAATCATGTTACTTTTTTTTAGCCATTTAGGTGCAGGGATAAAGGAAGAGTGAGCGAAGGGGCAAAAGGGAGGTGATAGGAGGGGGAGGGGAGGGCAGGGCAGGTTAGATCATTTGCATGGTTATTGAGTTCAATGGGATTTACTCCCATACAATCATACTTGAAAATGGAAATGGACTGCCTTCAAGTCGATCCCAACTTATGGCGACCCTGTGAATCGGGTTTTCATGGTAAACAGTATTTAGAGGTGGTTTTACCATTGTCTTCCTCTGAGGCTGAGAGGCTGTGACTGGCCCAAGGTGACCCAGTGAGGTTCATGGCTGTGTGGGGATTTGAACTCTGGTCTCCCAGGTCATAGTCCTAGGATAGGTAAAACTCACCATGAGGGAGGAGGGGGGGAGGTGATGGTGGAGGGGAGGAGAAGGAGGAGAAGGAGGGGGAAGAAGGGGATGGGGAGGAGAAGGAGGAGAAGGAGGGGGAAGAAGGGGATGGGGAGGGGAAGGGAGGGGTGAAGAAAGGGAGAGGGAAGGGGCAAGAGGGAGGGGATAGGAGGGAGGAGGGAGGAAGGGCAGCTTTGATCATTGGCATGCTTTTTCAGTTCAGTTGGATTTACTCCTGTGCAATCATGCTTAGGATATGGGGGACGGGTGGGGGAGGAGGAGGTCAGTAATAGGATCACAGGTACTCTGTGAACGTGGCTGATTTTTAATTATTTTCAACAAATTATGAGATCTCTGACAGAAAAATGACCAAAAGGGGTCTGGTTTCTCTCTCTTTCTTTTTACACTTTGAACTCTCGATTCTTTCTGTTTTGTGTATCACCATGAACATTTAGAAGGTTGTTAAGCAAGTGTTTCTGAGTTCAGGACTATACGTTTTTTAAGGTTTTGTTTCAGAATGAGCTTATGGGAAGGATCAGAATAGCATGGGGGTATTTTCAATTTAACTTTGTGGAATGTGAAAAATCCCTGCTGACTATCATATACAGCCACTTTAGTGCCATTATAATTCTGAGGGAAATTGTATTTGATTCATAACGCAGCCAAGCATTACAAATATACTAATTTGGGCAATTACAAATTTTGCTACTGTCATCAAATTAAATGGGTGGGGAACACCCATCCATTCCTATCAAATATATCTCTTTTGTAATCAAAATGCATCCATCCATCTAATAACAATAGTCACTATCTATATAGAAATATAGTGGGTGGTTGAAGGGGAATGTGCTCTTGCTCTCCTTAAACAGCACTCCTGCATTCGACTAGATTTGTTCCTGCTCTCTGTAAATGGCATCTCTGCATTTCACTGTAAAGGTTTCTTTATCTCATTTGCACACACAATGAAGCAATTTTTAAAAAATACTGTTACATTCTGGATTCCACATTAAACATGGCCTGAACGGTGCAAATGCTGGAGATTCTTTAATGAGCATGTGCCTGCTCAGTTACTTGAAAAGCCTGAAAGCCACCTGGAAATTATTGTTCTTACCCGTCAGGCTCAAGAGCCAGCCTTGTATTTGTTGACAGAAGAAAAATGAAGATGCGCTCACTGTAGCAGCAAACCTTTCAGCGGCTCTTCCTTTTGGTATCCAAATCAGTCCCCTGCATCTTTTAAACCTAAAGGGAAGAGGATCCAGGAAAGTCATAATGGGTGAAGATAAGTCTTTAGATAAAACAAGTGTGGTTCGCATGGTTTGAATTTCTTTTGTAAGGATTTCACATCCACCATAAAATTAGGACCCTTTTGCATATAATAAAAGCCAAATTTGGGCTTACCAGTAAAGGTGCAACCAACAGGGACCTTCAACTGGTCATGGATTTCTGACAAGAAGATCTGTATGATAAGCGTCTTTGCAAAGAAGTTTGTCACCTCCACAGTTAACAGCAGACATCTTGGAAGTACATCTTGGAATGTAAAGTGTATTGTTCTATGGTCCTATTCTTAATGTTTTAAATTGTATTAGTATTTTAAGTGTATATTTCATGGTTTTAATGTTACGAATAGTTTAATTCTATTTTAATTGTATATTTTTGTATGTTTTTTACCTATGTGTAGTTTTTATTTGTAAGCCGCCCTGAGTTCCAGTTTTGGGAAAAGGGCAGGGTAAAAATAAAGAGTAATAATAATAATAATAATAATAATAATAATAATAATAATAATAATAATAATAATAATAATAATAATAAAGTGTGAAGTGACCCTTAGTGATCTGCTGACAATATTCCATTCAATATATCTATGGCTGTTTATATCTGTCTATACATAGACACCTGACAAAAAAGCTAGTAATTCCACACAGAACACCTAGATAGAAGCATGGAATTATTGTTAATTTTGCCAACAAGATTGGCAATGATTACTAATATAGATGACATATGAAACCTTCATGTCACTTTAATCATTATTTTAGATTGAAGGTGAGAGAAACACATATTTGACATAAAAGGCAACAAAAATTCAACAACCTATTAGCTTTAAGAATGCCTGAAAATCATACATAATCCATGAAACAAAAATTAAAGCACAGCTTTTTTTAAAAAAAAAAGTGGCTCAGGTTGTATCCATAATTCCAACAACATAATATATTTTCACAATATGCCTTGAAAGAAATTATGGCAACCTCCTGCCTTGCCCAAGATTTTAATAGTGTAGATAGTCTTGACATGATTACCATATAGCAAACCAATAATCAATGGCAATTTTGGATATTTCCAGTTTTCTACGATGGGGTTCTTTCCTACTGCCCACATATTGCCTAGCAATACCTTGTTCTCCTTCTTGAGAATCATTTAATAGCAAAGCCCATAGAACAGATCAGAACCATTAAGAATTTCCTCCATGACTTCTGCCAGTCAGAGGGGACAGACAAAAGTTATGGTTGATACCCGTTTATGTGTTACCAGAGGTATATGGCTGGCTGCTGTTGAAAACAGAACTAGATGTGAGCTATTTTTTTCAGAAATTAATATTCTGAAACAAATATCTGAGAATCTCATTTTTGAGGAATTCCAGGTTACCTAACATTTCAAAGAATGGCCATCCCAGCTTCTCCATCCACATATAGGCTGGAGAATTTTTGAGCACAACTCTGAATAGAAATTAATATGGTTGAAGAAAACAATGGGCTTGGCCCCTCTTCTCCCCTCTGCTGCTCTCCTAGCCTGTTGCTTCCTTCATCCACCAATATAAAATAAAAATAAAGTTTCATTTGACATGAAGTACGCTAACATTTAAAAAAAAAGGGGGGGGATTTTTGAGAAATGTTCTTTGCTGGCCCCATCCACCCTGTTGGACACTTCCACCTTCTTCCAGAGAAAATTAGGGAAAACCTCCCCAATTTTGCTCCCCACAACCATATGGAGGATTTTGTTTTGTTCTTATGGGTTAATATCTGAATTCCTATAATATGAATACTATTTGGCTGCAATTTCCTTACTGCTGGTAGCAGCACATTCTGTCATGAATCTCAGCAGTTATATTGCCGGTTTTATAATTTCTGGCAAAATTACCTGTCTGTATATTGCAGATAAAGAGCAGCAGAACCCACAGAAGACTGTCAGAGATGAGCATTTTGGATCAATTGATGAGATCCCTGAACCACAGTTTTATTCTACAGTTGCTATCTAATTGTTTTTATTTGTTTATTTAGTTATTAGTTAGACTTATGTCCCCCATCACTTTTCCTCCAATATGGACCCCAAGTTGGCATACATAAATAAAAAAATTAAACATGTATACATAAGCTGCCTTGGGCTCCATGTTGGAGGAGAGAGAGAGAGAGAGAGAGAGAGAGAGAGAGACAGACAGACAGACAGACAGACAGACAGACAGACAGACAGACAGACAGATAGATAGATAGATAGATAGATAGATAGATAGATAGATAGATAGATAGATAGATAGATAGATAGATAGATAGATAGATAGATAGATAGATAGATAGATAGATAGATACTGGGACAAATCAGAGATTATTCATGTTATGTTCCAATATATGCACCACTAATAATCTATAAACTACAGAGCAGCAGATCAGTAAGATGGAAGAGTAAAAACTCTTTAACCAAACATCTGGCAAAATAAAAAAATATTCACTTGTTTCTTAAAACTATCCATGACTGCATTTCCTTATTTACCCCTAAATGATAGGAAAATGTGGAGGTTCCTATTTGGAATAAATACGCATGGAGAATTGAATGCATTTAGAAATGTTTCAATAAAGCTCAGGGAAATAAATCCTGGTAAAATTAGCACAGTCATCTGTCACCACTAAAATCACTTAAATCACACGTCGAAGGAAATTTGGAGATTTCTGTTCAAGCAAAACTGCTAAGTCTAAAAAAGCTTATATCTAGCATAGTTTTTCTGGGTGGTTTTGCATTCCCCTTTTTTTCAGATGGTGGGATCAAAGAACCAAGCAAACTCCCTTGTGAATCATCTGGACTGGCACCATTGGAATAGAAACAATCCTGGGGTTCCTCCAGGCAACCTGTTTATTGAGCATTCAAACTTATTTGCTTACACTAAGCTTATGCAGGGGTTAAACTATATCCAGCCTTTATTGAACATTCATTCTGATTTGCTTTTCAGAATGTATATACAGCAATGGGCATTCATCCTGATTTGCTTGAGGGGCATTTATATTTATATTTCCATTAATCATTTGTTCATCCCACACTTTTCAGTACGTAACCACAGAAAGTTTTTTATAAAAACTAAGTGGATTTGTTGTGTTAACTAAGGTGACAGAGTGCTTTAATTCACTTTAATTGCACAAACCTAGATGTTCAATATGTGCTTGAATCCCTCCCACAAAATACAGACAGTCTGGAGTTACCCCTGGTGTCAATTAAAGATAGACAAATCTATTTAATTTAAGGCTGTGTCACTTTTGCACGTATTCATCCATAAGTCTATTCTGTCCAATTTCTGCATTAATCAGTGTGTTAATTTCTCAAAATATACATCTTTACACATATTTCATTATATTTCCATGCCAAAAATGGCATCTGAACTTTGGGAAAGTGCAAAAGCAGTGAATAACTAAGTTCCAATAGTTCTCTCAGAGGTGTAGATCAGGTCAGTTTGTATCAGAATTTTCTGAGATCTAATTCCTTAAGCATTGCTGAATTTTGGGCTGATCTAGCAAGGTAATTCTGAGGTTCTTATATCATTCTGGAAACACTAGAAACCTTTCACATGGCTTTATGTTGTCACTGTCCCTCTTAGAGTTACTCCATCCTGAAATGTGTGAACACAAACATCCATAAATCATAAGTTCTTGAGAAAATATGTGGTGCAGCGTGTTTGCTGTTCAGAAAAACATGATGCTTCAGAAAGGATTATTTCTTGAAATGACATATTGTTTGCTTCCCAAGATAGCAAGCAGTTAATCACTTGAGTGAACATGGACATAGTCCTACATCCTTCTTGTATGGCTATGAGGGTGTCCCTGTAGATGTATGTAGATGTATACAGTATGTCCTTGATAGATAGATAGATAGATAGATAGATAGATAGATAGATAGATAGATAGATAGATAGATAGATAGATAGATAGATAGATAGATAGATAGATAGATAGATAGATAGATAGATAGATAGATATAGATGAGTTTTGAAAGCAACAAACAGAAGGTCACCCACGCTTGCTCTGGATCCCTATAAGGATTTCATTAATCACCTTATGTGTGTGTGTGTGTGTGAATGTAATTGTGATTAACCAAACAGAGTTTTTTATTGTATTAACAAAACGTTTCAGCTTCCACCTTCATCAGCTGCTAACATACAAATGCTGTTACCAAGTTGGCAGTTATAGAGCTTTGAGGATGGAATGCTCAGAGGGGCTTCATTTGCAGAAGCTAAGTAGTGGTGGTACTGTCCTGCAGGTTCAGGCCATGTGGTGCCAATGTGTCCAGAGAGTAAATCCAAAAGTTCTCCCTTTTGGTCAATGCTGCTGAATCTGCTGGCATCTCTATCGCTGTAATGGAAAAGTCCAACAGGCTGTGGCCCTCGATGTTAAAATGCTTTGCAACTGGTTGCTCCACTTTTTTTGTCAAGAGTGCCGACTTGTGGTTCCTGAAGCGTGTGTGTACTTCAGTTGTGGTCTTTCCTACATATTGGATATGACATATATATATAATTGTGATTAACCAAACAGAGGTTTTTATTGTACTACCAAAACGTTTCGGCTTCCACCTTCATCAGCATGGCAGCTTATATAACACAATAACAATAAGGACAGAATTGCAAAGCCAGTCATTTATTGGCACTCAAAGATATATAGTATCACATAAAGGTCAGACACCTACAATATATTATTGCTATATCTGTGCAAGGACCAACATTTTTACATTGTATCTGTTTGCAGATTATTTAGTAAAAGATAGCACTTAAATCACTGGCTGGTTTCTTACTAAAATTGCTTTGAGATATTGTTCATAAACACTCACCAAAAAACAAAATAAAAAGGAAATTAAAATACAGCCTTATACTGCACGAGTGGAGCCAACAGGGGAAGGGGGGATTGGCATCATCCTGAAAGCTATGATTTTCAAACTGTGTTCTGAGGAACCTGTTGTCCCTTGGTAACTGACCACAGGTTGAACACATCAAATGAGGCCTGAACATTGGCAAGGGTGGGGTGGTTGGAGTTCAGGTCAGCTCACAATGGGCTTAGAAAAAAAGGAATTAATTTCTGAGCCAGTTGCAAATTTTGCCACCATCATCGGTTTCTTTCAGTGTTAACTGGAAGAAAATAATGATCAAAACAAAACAAACCATGCTGCCTTCTGGATTGGCAATGCCCTAGTGGGATCTTCAAGAGCAATACCAGACTGATTAATCTTCCAGCTTTAAGTTGATAAACATCCAGTAAATTCACAGTATAGAACTAGTTTGCTCCCCATAATAGTTGTTCCCCATAATGTTGTATACAAGATCAAAGGCTTTTCTTTGTTCCAGGACCCTTTGTCGACAACAGATGCATGTGCTGAAGGTAGGCGAACTCACGATCTAACACATTATTCCCTAAATGAATGAGATTTGGATGCTCAGTGGTGGAATAAGGGCACGATTTTGGGACAGAGGTCCCATGTCTCAGCAGAATGAACAGGAGGGCCCCCAAATGCAGCAGGACTGGCTTATCACATGTTGCTATAAGTGATGTAATACACATTACCATCTAATGTGGTGGTGGCAGCTAAGACGATCAAGTCCAGAATCCTAAATTTCATAACTGCATCACTGCTCATGCTTACTAACAAAGGTTTTGTGATAGAGTATATAAAAATAAGAATCATCCACCCTCAGAGGAACTGATTGGCTTATGTTTCTGCATGACACGTCCCTAGATGTGAAGTTGATTGGCAGTGAGAAGTGACTTGTGCAGAGACTCACAGAAAAAGAGCTTTGAGGGCAGATGACTCCACTGCCTCACTTCATCAGGACTAACTGAACCATGCAATCACACCCAGTGAGGGACATCCAGAAGAATTACTTGATCTGACAAGCAGCTATTTAGGAGGCAAGGCGAGATCAGTGACTCATTCAGAGATGCAGCAGGCACTCTCCCTGTGTGTAGATAACCTGTCGGCTCGCAGAAATCTTTAATGATTTCATTAATTTATTCCTTGCATAACTTTAGAAGCCCTGTCTTACAGCACCGTAGTGCCCAGGATGGAATTTGATCATTACTGATCTAGAGCAGCTTTGAAGGAATTTTGCTTCAATATGGGTTAAGCTGCACAAAATATGTGTAGGAGACTTACAACTCATCAACATCTTATTTTATAAGATGTATATATGATAGCTGCATGATAGCTGCAGCAGGGGCAGGGCAGGGGCCAACAAGTTCAGTGGGACTAGATTTCTATTTGATTGTTTACATTTAAAGCCAAATCTATCTAATTTGCACTTTCTGAAACAATATGAGTGTGGAAATGCAAAATTTGCACATATCTGGATTTTGTGAGGCAGTCCGACAACCAAAGAATGTTTACAAAAATGTCTATGTTAAGGGAAAGTGTGCATAACAAAGCTATTTTTAGAAAGGGGTTTTAGTATTAAATATTATTTTTAAATATGAAGTATTAATGTCAATATTTTATTGATATTTTCTTCCAGTTATCGACATTTGCTTTCAAAATATCAAAATCAGTATTGATGTTTGTTTCAAGGGAAAAAACAGATCTGTAACAGCAGCTTGTGGACAAAGAACGGACTCGAATCTATGCCAGCCTGTTAGGATGCTTTTGAACCGGCCTTAAACTGGTCAACAGTTCCCATCCCTACTATGTACCCAGGAAGTTCTGTATTATTTCCACTGCCTCAGAATGACAACCTCATGATGCATTCTAATTGTGAGTGAACGCTTTTACAGCTATGCAGACTTTGGATTAGATACTGTGATGTAAAATCCAGAGGATTGTTCATTCAACAGGAAGTAGGGTACCTGTTGCTATGTTAGAGGTGTGGATGAGCAAGCTGGGCTAGAGGAGAAGATGGGGACATACAAACAGCATCTCTGTATTGTTTCTTGCTAGCCTACAAGTATTTCAATACATTCCCAAAGAAGTCACATAAAAAACATGATGTGTACTGTATGTACAAACTCTGTAGGAAGCCTTGGCAGATAAAGAAGGACAGGAGTGGCCATTAGGACTCTCAGAGAGGAAGTTGCCATAAAACAGGGTGGGGAGCTGGATCCACCTGGAGGGTTGGACCCAGAACTTGCCAACCTTCCATGGGCCACTTTAACAGGTGTGCAGGGCTGCCCAAATGTCAGTCACCTTATGTGATACAGCTTTGGGTAACTGAAAGTTCAAGTCATGGTTGCAAAGAAAGATTCTTCCTTTGCATCCCTGTCTTGAATTCAGGCTAGGTATGTGAAATTCAAGCAGGGGTTACAACAGAAGTCCCTTGGTTTGCATTCAGCACTGTTTGAATTTGTTACCTTTTCCCATCACTCTGCTGGGCTCCATGAAAAGGCACCACATTTAAAAACTGCACTTGGAGTGCTCTCCCAATTCTTCTTTTGTAGCCATCTTATGACATCAGCCACATGAAAGATGGGTGCGGTTTAGGGTTGTCAGGTAGGAAGCATCCCAAAACCTGAGATGTTATGGGGCGGGCCCTAGTGACATCACGGGGCAGGCCCTAGTGACATCATAAAGCATGATACATTATTATCAACCACAGTTGCTTGGAGCATACCGTTCAAACAAAAAAATGCCTTTCCTGTCCAAAACACCTTCTCTCGACTTCTGTGCAAGAACCCAGTAAATTCTTTGCAAACTTCAAGAGATGGACACCTAGGGATATTGGGAGGGGTGTGTGGAGGGAGGGAAAGAGAGAGGGAGAGAGAGAGAAAGGTTCTCTCAAGGACAGATCTGTCCTGTTTACTTGCCGCCCTGGGCTCCTGCTGGGAGAAAGCGCGGGATACAACAACAACAACAACAATAATAATAATAATAAAATGAACATTAACACAAGCTCCACCAAATAATATAAATTAATGAATTATTTAAATCACTCATTGCATCTTAGAGGAATACAGGAGCATGAAATATGGTCTATCCAGATAATAAATCCAATCTCTTGCACAAATACCTAAAAGTTCAGATTTGATGAAGATCAAAGTACTGCAGGAATTATTTTAGGTAACTGTGATAATCCTTAGGAGAAATAGTTCTTCCACTATACACACCGCGTTGTACATTCCCATTACCCTCTGCTTAAGCCAATAACATTTTTCTAAATCCTGTGATGTTAAAATCTAAAGCTCTCCTATAAAATTTTACATTTTATAAATTATATATTATAGATTAACTACAGAACTTCTGAAATATATTTTCCTTATGCTGGAAGCACTAGTTAGTCTCATTTAAAAAACCCTCCACTTTTTACATTTTCTAGGTTTATTCACTCCTCCCACACATGCTTCTTATTTTAAAATGTGTTCTCCTGGAGTGCTCCAAGCACTAGAGGCCTAAACCCAAGTATGGAACACATCTCTTCTAGTCTAGCACCGGAAAGCACACCAGGGCAGTTGTTCCACAGAGTCTACAAACCTATAATAATTATAGATATGCCATGCATTAATTACTGCATGGTGTGTGCACATCACCAGCTGCAACTTAAGGCAAAAGGAGCGGCCATGTACCTGAGCCTCAGTGTATGAGGTGCAGTCAATGAAGGGGGAGAGAGGGAGCTGCCTGCCACCAAGTCAAACCATTGCGTACATCTATCTCTGTACTGCCTACACTGACTGGCAGTAGCTCTCCTACGTTTCAGGCAGGGAGTCTTCCCAAGCCCCACCTGGAGATGAACCTGGGACCTTCTACATGCGAAGCAGGTGTTCTGCCCACTTAGCCACAGTCCTTCCCCAGGGAGTGTGGGGAGTTCTGGAGGGGGGAGAGGATGCCAGGGGTGGCTCAAGGCATGTCTGAGGGAGAAGGGAAACTGGGGGAAGGGGGGCTCTTTTGGCAGGAACCTAAACTGAAGTCAACCTGCAAGAAGGTGTGGCATGAGGGGGTGACCACCTGCATTGACCCAAGTGTGCAAGGAGGGTTTGTTTCAGTTTTGTTTTTTGGGACGGGGGGCAGGAGACTATTAGAGGGTGGTTAATCCAGGCAGCACCCTATCAGTCCTGGGGAGGGAGCAGCATCAGGGATCAAGGGTGGCTCTCTAGTCTTCATGGAGGATGGTGGGTTAAGAACCTAAGAAGAGCCCTGCAGTGCTGGATCAGGCCAACGTGGGCTCATCCAGTCCAGCATATCCTCTTCTCACAGTGGCTGACCAGCTGTGGGGCCCCTGCACTCCTCTTCCACAATCCACAGCAGGATAGCAGGGCAGAAGCTTCAGAGCCACCCACCATTCTCCCGCTTCACCTACCTTTCTCTCTGCTGTTTTTTGCAGTGCGTGCAGGTTTGCCATCAATTAAGATGGCGGCCAAGGTTTCCCTAAGGGGCTGAACCCTCTGCCGCCATCTTGGTTGATGGCAGCAATGCGAGTGTGTAGCACACATGCGTGCCATCAACCAAGATGGCGGCAGAGGCTTCAGCCCCTTAGGGAAACCTCAGCCACCATCTTGATTGATGGCAAACCTGTGCATGCTGCAAAAAACAGCAAAGAGAAAGGTAAGTAGAGCAGGGGAATGGCGCGGGGCTTGGGATCTCCCACCCTGCATCCAGCCCTGCTGGGTGGGCATGCCACACCACACCAAAAACCGGAGATCCGGGGACAGGGGGTGTGGTCTGGCCGGGGAGCCAGAAAACACCCCCAAAGCCAGAGACTCCGGCCAAAAGACGGAGATCTGGTAACTCTAGTGCAGTTCACCCGAAAGATTATGGTGAGTCTGAGGTCTGGTGCACCTAATTAAGCTGGTGGGCAGGACATTCCTCACCACCAGTGCCTTAAACTGTCAGAACATTGGTCCATCTAGTTTTCGGGGCATAGCAGAAATCTTTCTTAGCCCTGCCTGAAGGTGCTGAGGACTGAACCTGGGCCCTTCTGCATGCAAAACATGTTCATTGCCACCGAGCTACAACCCTTCTCATAGTTTAGTGGTGTTGGAATATTAATTAAAAAATGATTTAACTTCATTAGAAAATGAGTTGGCTACCATATCACTTCATATCTCCATTAATGCAGCTTGACTAGACTTTGATTATTTATTTTGATGGTTTCATACACTGTTTTGACTGAACATTTATAAGTACAATTCTTCACACCTAAGGTCAATAATTTATGCTGCATTTAATCTCATTAAAACAGGAACAGAGCTTGGGCAGTGTAATAGGAATCTGAGCTGTGAGCTCAGGAAGTCTTTGATTCAAAATTTGCCTCACCCATTAGCTCACATGATAGCCTTAGGTGAGCCAGTATTCCAGGGATGGGGAAACCTGCAACCCTTCAGATGTCGCTGGACTCCAAATTGGCCTCAGTCAGCTAGGCCAATGGTCAGTGATAATTAAAGTTGTAGTACAGGCCCCCATCCCTGCTTAAAGGCCAACAAATATATTGTGGCATATGCCTCCATGGGCCAGAGCCCACCATGATCTGCATGAAGCAATCACCTAAGCATTAGATTAAAACTAAACAAGTTTCACTTTGCACAATATTATGAACCATTCTTTTTAACATATTTTTTTTGGGGGGGAAACCCATATGAAGAAAAAAGGTATGAGAAAAATATTCTTTCAACCTCAACCCTCCCCATGTATAATATGGGGGAAGCAGTATCGGCCAGTCTTATGGACGTGGATTTCAGAGCTGATGTATGTAAAGTGATGTGAACATTGAAAGGTGCTAGATGATGCTGATGATATAAAGCAGCATAACGTTCTATTCAATTCCATTTTACTGAGTGCATTACCCCCATACCTACAAAGAAGACTCATGAAACTTAGCTTGGCTGAATGTTATATTTATTGAAAATATAACAAACATTTGAAGGACTTACGCTCCCAATAAACCAAGTTAACCAAATTTAACCAAATCCAAATGTGCAGGCAGGTAAGACTTGAACTATCTGGTGGGGCTTCAACACTCCAGTCCCCTGGGCACGTCACACCCACTGGCCATGGCTCCCAGCCAAGGATGAGGAAGAATTTCATCCTCCTTGCTGGGGGAGCCTTGGGTATGCACCCAACTCACACATCTGGGCCCTATTGTACATGCATCAACCGAATGCACAAATCAAGTCACAAGGGGCACCCTCCAGCCCCCCCACATATGAAGCACTGGGGGTTCCTTACCACCAGAATGCCCCAGTATGCCTCATGTTCTCCCCTCAGCCTCCTCACCTGCCCAAACTTCACACCAAAAGGCAAGTGACCACACCACTCCATAAGCCAAATAAATTAAACCCAACAGTGTGGAGTAGGCAAAATGGGGAGGATTTCAAAAAGCAGAATCTCCTCCAAAAAAAATCCTAGTCAGACACTAAATAGCAACCAGCATAGCCCACACTGCATATAAGATGGGAGGGTGAGTGTCAAAAATCACAAAGAAGATGAGTTGGAGGGCGGAGCTGGCTTATTAACCATTCTCCCCCTTGCCTCCAACTGGCTGCAGGGTAATCACACAACCATGTAACCACCCAGGCGAAACCACATGTGCGTTCCTTGTAGAAAAAGGGGGTGACAGCAAACACTCCCGCCCCCACTGGAGGCAGGAATGGCAGCACTGAGAACAGGGGATTTCTGCTTTTATGGGAGAAATGGGATTGTCCTTCATTTGCTTCCATCTTATCTTATATGAAGGTATTTCTGGGATAAAAGTCAACAAAGAGACATAACTGTCCTGGAAGAAAAACAAAACACTTCTATGTTGACATTTTATTTGCACATACATTTTATGAGCAAATTTCATCACCCGCATTTTAAGAAACTCATCAGAAATAGATTTATTTATTTATTTATTTATTTATTTTGTATCCCACCCTTCCTCCCAGCAGGAGCCCAGGGCGGGAAACAAAGCACTAAAACACTTTAAAACATCATAACAACAGATCTTAAAATACATTAAAACAAAACAGCATTAAAAACATTTTTAAAAAAAACTTTAAAAAAGGGTTAAAACCATTATTAAAAAACACATTAAACAATTCTGACACAGATAGCAGGCACTGTTACAGCAGGAGCTTGCATTCTTTCTAGTCCAGGTGTGGGGAATCTTTGGCCCTCCTGATGCTGCTGAACTACAACTCCCATCAGCCCCAGCAATAATTGACAATGGCCATGGATATGGGAGTTGCAGTTCAGCAGCATCTGGTGGGCCAAAGGTTTCCAACATTGTTTGAGCCAAACCACAGCATCACAGCTCAATCGAGCACTTTGTATCAAAATTCCATCTATTAGCTATAGCACAGTCTCTCTACCTGCTTTTCAGGTGTCTTTGCTGAGTTTTACTTGTATTGCCAGGAAAACTATGTTGAGTAGAAAGTGATCTGTTAAAAACTTCTCCAGCAAGCCGTGGTTAAAAGTGAGCAAAACAAATTTCAAATAGCTGGTTCAGAAGTGAGAAGCAACTTCTTTCCAGGTTGTGCATCAGCAAATTCCAGGGATGGAATTGGTCACTTTCTGCTTAAGAATTTCATTTTGTCTGTTGAAGAACTGTTCCTTTCCGGCAAGAAGTCACGGCTGAGTTCTCAGCTGCTCAGCACTGCTGATATCTTGATTTGTCCCTGTATCTCATTATTTTCTCTGCACAAGCAAAAGAGAGGAGGTGGGTTTTAGAAATCAGGCACCAAAGTGAATGATAGATTACAGCAGCTCTGATGTATGAAGTATAGAAAGTGGAGTGGCCTCACTGCTGAGAGCAATCACTTGTAGCATTTAATGATACTGTTTCAGGCTGAGGAATAACTCAATGCATCTCAAACAATTAAATGTAAGAGCCCCTGACTGATCACATGCAGGTGGAGAGACCGATTGCCTCCATATGAATTCACTCCTAGACTGTCAAGAGATGCAGTAGAAAACAACTCTTCCTAAAAATGTTCCTTGAAAATAATAATGGACACAATCCTGACACATTTAAGCATGTTCTATTCTCATGGAATTGAATAAGAAAGTGGAACACACACTGTTTTCCATTGAAAATTAATAGGATGTATAAGTTCTTAAACAATTGTTGGATCATGTCCAACATTCTTCCAACAAATCAATGTGCAAAATAAAAATTTTCTTGCTCCATCCCCCCCAACAGACACACAATAATCCAGCAGGGCAGCGGTCTAAGGCTACAATTCTAACCACACTTACCTGGGAGTAAGCCCCACTGAATGCAATCAGACTTAACAGAGAAGAAGAACCTTCTGGATTAGGGTAGTGGCCCATCTAGTTCAGCATCCTGTTCTCACAGTGGTCAACTAGATGCCCATGGGAAGCTCACAAGCAGGACCTGAGTGCAAAGAGCATTCTCCCCTCCTGCGGTTTCCGGCAACTGGTATTCAGAAACATGCTGCCTGCAACCATGGAGGCAGAGCATAGCCATCATGGCTAGTAGCCATTGATAGCATTATCCTCTATGAATTCGCCTACTGACTTCTGAGTAGACATGGTTAGGATTGTTATGGGACTGAATCGGCCTTGGTTGCCAATGGATGACCTTTATCAGGAGAACAGGGGGAGTGTGACTCTGTTATTCTTACTCGATCTCTTAGAGGCTTTTGATACTATTGACTATGGTATGCTTCTGAACCAACTTGAGATGGATGGTTGGTGAGATGGGTATCGGAGGCACTGTTTTAGAGTGGTCCTGATCCTACCTCCAGGGTCATTTTTAGATAATAACATTGGATGATTGTCTTTTGGCCCCCTGGCTAAAAGTGCTGTGGGGTGCCTCATCTTGTCTCTAATGCTGTTTAACATATATATGAAGCCCTTGGGAGTGGTGATCAGGAGATTTGGGGCAAGGTGTCAGCAGTACGCTGATGATAGCCAGCTCTATTTCTCTGTAACATCTGAATCAGGAGAGGCCGTGCAAGTCCTGGACCGGTGCTTGGACTCGGTGGTGGGCTGGATGAGGGCCAATAAACTGAGTCTGAATCCTAGCAAGAGAGAGGTGCTGTGGGTTGGTGGTTCCCAAGTTTGGATAATTGGTCAGTTGCCTGCTTTGGATGGGGTTGTACTCCCTCTGAAAGAGCAGGTTCGTAGTGTGGGCTGCTCCTGGATTCACATTTGTCACTAGAGGCCCAGGTGACCTCAGTAGCTAGGATTGCCTTTTACCAGCTTCGGCTGGTGAGACAGCTGTGGCCGTTTCTGGACCGGGATAGGCTAGCCACTGTTGCCCATGTACTGGTAACTAGGGACAGTGGACAATATCTGATAAATTGGACTTAGTACCAGATTTCAACTGAATTCAACAGTCCATTATATTCTTGGACTGGCACGGATTTCTTGCAGTGGGCTGCAGCTGTAAACATCATGGTTTTTTTGTGGCGGGTCACAGCTGTAATCAGCATGGTTTTTTTTCTGGATTTCCCCCCTAATTTTACGTAATTATTTTTGTAATTTCCTGTAAGTTGATGCATTCATAACAGTGTGTAGGTGTGATAAATAGGAAAAAATAAACCATGTGGAACACTGTGATCATTTACATAGGCATTTACACTAAAAATTATACATTTTTTATGCAACCCAAAAAAAGCAAAACAACAACAGGGGATTGAATCAGCAAGTGCCAAAGCAAGTGGGAACAAAAAAAGGGTGGATCGGAATCGAACGACGGACTATCGGAATACAAGCAGATCAGAACTAGGCAGCAAACCTCATCCCTACTGGGAATCTCCAGGTTGGATTACTGTAATGTGCTCTGTGTGGCGCTGCTCTTGAGGTTGGTCTGGAAGCTGCAGCTGGTGCAAAATGTGGTGGCACAACTGCTCACTGGGACAGGGCGTCACCAACATGTCATTCTGCTGCTGAAAGAATTGCACTGGCTGCCCATTAGCTACCGGGCCAAGTTCAAGGTTTTGGTTTTGGTGTACAAAGCCATATGCAGCTCGGGACCAGAATACCTGTCTTACCCCTTATATACCCAGTCGATCACTGCATTCTGCAGATGAGGGCCTCCTGCAGATACCATCTTATCAGGAGGTCCGTTCTGAACAACATAGGAAGCGGACCTTTGGTGTAGTTGCACCTACCCGTTGGAATTCCCTCCCCTTAAATATTAGACAGGTGTCATCTGTGTTATCTTTTTGGCACCTGCTGAAGACCTTCCTCTTTCAACAAGCCTTTTAAGTAGAGATTTTATCCCAGCCTGTGTTGGAATTGCTTTTAACATTTTTAAAGCTTTTTGAAAAAGATGTTTTGCTTTAATATTTTTAAAGATGTTCTGTTTTAATATATTTTAATGTCTGTTTTTATGATGCTTTAGAGGTTCTGTTTGCCACCCTGGGCTGCTACTAGGAGGAAGGTCAGGATATAACAACAACAACAATAATAAATTGTGCTGCTAACGTGCTTTTTTCCTATACAGTGTGGAAGGTGAAAATCACACCTGTGTGTTAAGTGTTTTAATGCTCACTTGGAAATCTCTCCCCCCCCCCATATCAGGTAATGTGCATTATCATACTTATGCTTCTCCAAATATTACTTATAGAGCTGAGCAGAGGTTTCTCAGAATACAGCTTTAAAATAAATTTCTGAAGATTGTTTTTCTTTGTCTCAATCAGCTTCCCACAAAAGAAGGCCTCTGAATATTCTCCACCATTTTTGGTGGCTATACCATCCCTGCCCCCCCCAATGCTGTGCCACAAAACTAGGTCCAGGGCATTGTTGAGGATGCAAAATGGGAGCCAGGATGCCCACACAGTTGATGTTGCCACTCACAGTGGCATTAAAAAAAAACTTAGGGGGAAATAAGAAACTGGGCTTCTGCCACTGCTAATGATGACCCCCCCCGAAAAACTGTCCCTTTGAAAAATTCAGAGAAATGGTCCACTCAGTTTCCAAAATGATCAGGAGGCTAGAACAACTCCCCTGTGAGGAAAGGTTACAACATTTGATACCTTTTATTTTAGTGAATAAAGTGGTCAGGGGAAAGATTTTTTCCCCTCGCTCCCAATACTAGAACCAGGGCTAATCCAGCTGAATGTTGGTAGATTCAGGACAGAGAAAGGGAAGTACTTTCTCACCCACCACACAGCTGACAACAGGATTCACTGCCACAAGATGTGGTGACAGCCATTGACTTGGATGTCTTTACAAGGAGTTTCAACAAATTCATAGCACATGAGGCTATGAAGGGCTACTAGTCATATTGATGATATATTGCTGCCGGTCTCAGATGTGGTATGCCACTCAGTAGTGCTAGTTGTTGAGGAACACTCATGGGAGTACTCATATGCTGCTTTTGGGCTTCACATAGGTATCTGGTGGCCACTGTAAGAATGCTGGACTAGGTGGGCCTTTGGTAGGGTCGGATTAAGCTGAGGAGGGCCCCTAGGCTGATTCTGAGCTGCGAGCCATCCCATCCCATCCCATCGCCCCGCTTCACCCACCTTTCTGCTTTTTTGGCAGCTGCGTGCACTGCACTTGCAGGTTTGCCATCAATCAAGATGGTGGCCGAGATTTCCCTAAGGGGCTGAAGCCTCTACCGCCATCTTGGTTGATGTCAGCAATGCGCGCATGTAGCACGCATGCGTGCCATCAACCAAGATGGTGGCAGAAGATTCAGCCCCTTAGAGAAACCTCAGCCACCATCTTGATTGATGGCAAACCACAAAAAACAGTGGAGAAAAAGGTAAGTGAAGCAGGGGGGTGGTGGGCAGTTTGGAAGCTCTTGTCCCACGTTCCGCGCCTCCTGTCCTGCTTCTGTGAATTGTGGGCCCCCAAGAGCTCCGGGCCCCTTGGCTTCAGCCTACTAAGCCTAATGGATAATCCGGCCCTAGCCTTTGGCCTGGTCCAGCTGTACTTGTCTTATGTTCATATGTTCTCTGCCCAGCAAATAGAGTAGAGACACTCTCTCACACTTGCCTATCCCAGATGTTAGCCCATGCTGCCATGATGAAACAGCACAGAGGCAATCTCATCATGATGCGAGTTATAATAATCTATCAAGATATAACCCCCCTTCAGTTGTGCAGCCAGGATGGGACAAATAAGTGCAACACCCCCCCAAGCTGTGGTTTGCACACACACACCATTTTGGGTTTTTTTTGGAAAATTGTCTTTTTAATACGTGACACTATAGACAATGACAGTCCCCATTTAAAGAATGACATCTTGTTTTAAGAGCAGAAGTAAACTAAGAATAGGAACGTCTGACAAATTTAGTGAATAAGGCACGGCAAGTGCACAACAAAAACTTCATGTGAAGAGCCAAAAAAATTCTGCTCACTCTAGACTTTCCCTGACTGAAGGTGGATTTTTCATGATCACAATCCCCCTATAATTACTTACGTGATCCTCAAAAAATAATAACATGACCCTTGAAAAGTTAAATATTAGAACTTTATATTATGGGCTAGAGTGAGATTCCACCCCTTGGACTTTCCTCTGCTCTTCTTTTCAGTTTGTTTCAGTTCTGTTCTCTATATAGCCATCAATAAAAAAGCATGTCTATTTGACTGCAGATAGAAATAAGAGTTTGTTTATTCTTCAGTTTTTATAATGAATGGAGCAGGATTGGGTGCTAATTGCTAAAAAAGTGAAAAAAAGAGGTAACTTAAAGTGATCTGGAAAAATGGCTATCTATTTTTTAAAGCACTCACTATACTCACAATCATAGTGGATATTTTTTTCTTCTTTTTCTTGAGTACTTGGTGGCAAAGGATGAAAACAGTCCTAGAGGAATAGAAATACTGCTGTGCACACTATAGTTAGCTGGCTGGCGGGGCACCTAGGCTGTAACTCAGACCTAATTTCTATTTTTCCCAATGTGTGTGGCTAAGTATGAGGACTTTTCAGGGTTTGTGGGGCAAAAAAAATCACCCTACAAACAGTTAAAAAAAAGTCCAATTGCTTTCCACAATTAGTTTCCAATTGGTTTTTCTGGCATTTGAAAAGAAAAGACAGAAACATCCTTAGTTTTTTTTATAAATTTTTACATTTCTTTAATTCTAGGAAAAACTGGACACTGCAAATGTTCTAAAATATGATTTTTAGATGCTATGCATTTTCTCCCTTTCACAAAATATGCATTGTGAACCTACCATTCAGAAAGCTTTCCTATATGTTTATCAAGCATTTTTATAAGTTTACTAAAGGAAGCATATTATTATTATTATTATTATTATTATTATTATTATTATTATTATTATTATTATTATTATCAGTAGTAGTAGTAATTACATTTATAGACGACCTTTCCTCCAAGGAGCTCAAGGACGCACCTGGTTCTTGTCCCCATTTTATCCTCACAACTATCCTGTGATGTAGGCTAAGCCAAGAGACAGCAACTGGCCCAAAGTCACCCAGTGAGCTTGATGGCTGAGTGGGGATTTGAACCCTGGTCTTCCAGGTCATAGTCCAACACTCCAACCACTATACTACACTGGCTCTTAAATTTTACAAAGGTAAGGACTCAATCCCACTGACTTCAACAAGAAAGTTATGCATATTGTTCTCAGCACCACTCTCCCAAAATGGTTAACTATACTTGCATTGTAATGTGCTCTTACTCCTTTTCTAAATGTTTTTTAGAATTTTTGAGAAAACAAGCTCCACATTAGTTTTTAACTTACTAGCTACAGCATAAACTATTTTGTTTTACATCTTTTTGTATCCCCTTGTTCCATTTGTATCCGTAACATCCTTTTTCTTGTGAAACAAAAAATATGCTAGTCGTTTAATTCCTGGTATTCATATGAAACTTTCTGTTGTCTTTTACATAGCCCATTATGTAAGTTACACTCTCTGCATGGAGGAGGAATGATGGAGAAGGTCCCCTAGCCTGGCCCTCACATCCCCTCTACCAGTGTGTGTGTGTGGGAATCGGCTGGTGCTATGCACCTCCCCTCCAAAACTGCCCCACCTGGAAATGGACATGCCCCATCTAACAAAGAAGGCTGGCTGCAGGGCTGCTCCCACTCCTCCACACATACTTGTGCATTACCTGCTTAACCCATCACATTTCCTTCATCATCTCCCCTCTCTGGTCTCAACAGAATTTTTACAATAGCCTTGGTAATTTTACCTGTGTACAAACAGCATCTGTACACATGGAGGCTCTCCATGGAGGAAAAGGGTCACCTGCTGTGGATGATCCCACCTAAAATCAGTGTGACAATTGCTACTGAGAGTATAATATGGATGATGTATCTGAAAGTTGTGTTGCCATTAATTATTATTTCCCCAGCAGGACCCCTAAGCTGCATCACAAGTAAAACCTAAACAGAGGAAGCCTTTACCTTCACTGTACTTTCATGCTCAGTAAAGCTTCACCTGATGACTTGATGCTAGTTTCACCATTGCTAGCATCTCAGGGGGTTGCCTTAAAAGGGGGGGCAGGTCATTTGAAGAGCTGCATAGCAGATTCTATAATAATAATAATAATAATAATAATAATAATAATAAAAACACTTTTTCCTCTCACAGGTGTAATTTTTGCACCCAAATAAATTATCCAGGTAGGATAATATCTAGCCCAACCATGCATCTATAAAATCCTTTTCATGCTTAGGTCAAATTCGAGCATCACACACTAATGTGATCAAGAAAAAGAACCCAGGATAGTGATTGGCAGATAAAGGGGCAGGTCCATGCAAATAGGGGCAGAACCACCTGCCTATAGCTCTTAGTGCCTGCCATTGGGTTCTGTACTGCAATCTGGGACACAGTTAAGAGGCATCCAAAGACCCAGACCCTGAGAACATCAGCAGGGTCAAATATCCTTATTATCTCTCAGTGCTGTCTTGCATTTTCTCTTATATACTGGATAGGTACCAGGAAATACATTGCACAGGGGGATGATGTCTTGGAGAGCAAAAATCTGCCACATCTGCCACTGTGTGGACTAGCTCCCACAGACATGTGGAAGGATGTAAAATATACTACTGTGTGCAGAGAAGCATTGCATCTTCTGGGATCTGTTTAATATCTGGGCTGTTGCTCAACACACTCCTCGACCATCACAATCATGGGCTTTTGCTAGAATATTTAATAGCAAAATGTGGGCCTTTTTTATTCTCAAATATCTCCAGAGCTACAAGGCCATGGGTTTGGTCCTCTCAGGTGTCTGTGCCTGCCACCGCTCAACAATGAGGCCCTGGATCTTGTCAGGAAGACTTTCCAGCAAAGGATTAGGGTTGACTTTTAATTAGTGGATCCAAAGTGATTCACAGCAGCCCTCTAACACCTGAGAGATGAATCCTGTGTATTTTAGAGTTTAAACTAAATCCACACAATGCAGTTCAAGCTGCAAAATCCAATTTAGGTTCTGAATAGCTCTGAAAGACTCCTCAAGGTTTTCTCTTAGGGCGTTAGCGTATAATTGGAAGCTCTCAATGAAATTGCAGTATCAGGTAACAGCTGAAATCCCCCCCATTCTATATTATCATTCCTCAAGTATTTCTTGCTTAACTCAAGTCAAGGCATTATAGAGGGACACAAAAGCTGCCCACAGAAAAGGGGATACAGCCTAGGAGGAGAACGGCTGAGGACTAGGGACAAATGACTCCTACACAATATTCTTCTAAGGGATTACATGATTGCCACTCATTAATCAATGGCAGAGGAGATGAAGGAGGAGGATGGGAAAGATATTAAAAGTCAAAAGTATCAGCAAGGACACAATAGAAATGCACTTGATGGGAAGGGTGACTTACACAGGAGCAATACTGCAGAGCTTTTTTGCTGAACAGGACAGCTAGAAAGAAAAAGCACGAAGACATACATTCTTGAAAGCATGGTAACAGACATCTCTATCTAGTCTTGTGAACAAAGGAAAGGTGAGCCCGATGGTTATACACAAGGAAAAGGAGATCTGCTTTATTTTGTCTTCATCAGTTATACAACCTAGATTCAATCTGCTGTGAGTGAGCTGTGAACTGAGATCTCTAGTTCAAGTGCTGTATGATCAAAAAACAACCTAGTTAGGCTTAGGCAAACCATTTGCTCTCAGCCTCATCTCCTTATCTGCAATATGCAGGAAGTAATACTGACATATCTGACAGGGCGTCTGCACGGATTACACAGATAATGTATGGAAAATGCTTTGAAATGCAGAAAGAGCTACAAAAATGCTAAATATTATTATGAATATTAAACAGAATAATTAATATTGAGGAAGTCCTCCCAGGAGTGACAGGACTTGATGAGGTTCCACTGCCCTCAGAGGGAACTGTACAGCAAAATCTTGCTCCATGTAAACATGTCAGCTCGTAGCGTTTTTAAATGCTGCTTCTGGGTCCTTTCTCTGCCTGAATTACCTCCAGCTATGTGCTCTCCCGCCTGCCAGGCTAGCACACAGGAGTATCATGCTAACTCTGGTGCTGAGAGGGCATGGCCTTTTGTTGGTGTCCCAGCATAGCCTCTGGAAGAGTTGCATCCAACATGACGCCCACCCTGAATATTGGGGCCATTGGTAGCAGCAGCAGTAGCATTGCTGACACTGGAAAAGGCGTAAGGACATAAGAAGAGCCTGCTGGATCAGGCCAGTGGCCCATCTAGTCCAGCATCTCATAGACTGCTTTCACACTGCACTTTATTCCATTATTCAGATGATTTCTTACCTGGTAATTTACGCATTATATTTGATCTTTCATTTGATGTACAACCTAGTTCTGGCAGATCACAGCCAGGATGGCTAACAGTCATTGATAGTGTGTTATCCTCCATGAATTTGCCTAATCCTCTTTTAAAGCCATCCAAGTTGGAGGCCATCACTGCCTCCTGTGGGAGTTTAACTCTGTGCTATGTGAAGAAGTATTTTCTTTTGTCTGTCCTGAGTCCCCACATTCAGCTTCATTGGATGTCCACACTTTCTAATGTTATGTGAGAGTGTTATGCAGGGCAAACCCCAGCAGTCCGCGACATTTGCACAGAGCTATAGGCCACACATCGGGATGGATAGTGATCCCCTGTTTGTTTGTCATGCAGTGTGCCTCAACCCTCCCTACGTTTCTTCTGGGGTGTGGGTAGAGCAAGTGATACATTGTCCAATTTCCTATGGAGTTCTGGCCTGAGTGCCATCAATAGTTATATGTAGGGCCACAGCCAGTTTTTGTTTTAATAAAAAACATAATCAATCATTTTAAATCAATCCTTCAATTAATTAATCTATCAATTAAATTTGCATAGATTTACATATGAGTAAAAACAATATTTTTGAAGAAAGGAGTGCATTTTCTTTGAATTTAGATTATCCTCATATGTGCTGTAGTGGATATCATCCTAGAAGAGGCATTCCTCCTGTGTGTCAAAGAAGAGAGAATGCTTCTTGAAAGATGGTGCTTGTCATCTTGAGTTTTCAGCAAACACACACACACACTCTCCATATATATAAGGAAGGACATCTCAATTAAAAGGAGTTTTTAATTGATTAAGCTAACAGATTGTTTGATTAAATGCTGCATCCTGATTATATGCTTGCAAAAATGGCAATGTATAGTACATTCTGCCAATGAATCCTTGTTGCTTTCATCTATTTCATCAGAAGCACCAGAAAGTAGTCCTGGAGGCCTTTCAGCATAGATACAATTAGAGGAAACTTCATTATTCCTTAACGTGCTGTGTTTCCCATTAGTCTGTGATCAAAGAGAAAATACCAAAAGATATCAGTAGGATGTAAGATTGATTACAGCCTGATTCAGCAGTTCAATCAGTGCTCTGCAGTTTCAGCATGGTTCGAATCCCAAGGGAGCTAGATGTGTATCTGATAGCACTCGACTGAGACTGGAAAGAAGAGAAAAATCAAACTACTTTAAAAATGTAGATAGTTTTGGGTTGCATTAAACAGGAAAAGGCTGTGTTGCAAAGTGCTATTTATTCTACCATTCAAAAGCTCTGCTTCTCAAAAAAAAAAAATATCCAGATGCAGTTTCAGGTGTTCATAAATATCAAAGCATGGGTCTGTTCAGTTGTGCAGGAGAAGCAAGCAGTTGGCCACACACTTCCTGGTTGAATGTAAAACTGCCATTTACATTTGATTACTTTATTCTGGGGCTCATGCCAGCTATATGAGTCCTCTAGAAAATGAATAAATTATGGATTTCAAGAACAGCATACTGTTTTCAGACCTGGAAGGAATAATGCACTCCTACCATCGAGTGATTGATGGAACAGCTCCTAGATATGGTCATCAAAGAAGAATGAGAAAAGAAGTTTGATTCTATAGGGAGGTTCACATGGATGCTCTAAAGCATCAAAAGCAGATATGAGGGGAATGCAAGGTCACAGCAGCAAGCCATGCTCTCTGACACACAAAGCAGTCATTCAACCCATCAGCCACATGTTCATCAGCTGTGTGAAGCAGCCCTGTGTTAATACAGATGTACACATGCAGTGCTCCTCCATGCAAGGGGGAATCCTGGATCAAGAAGGATATCACCTTGCATGGTAAAACTCTACATGGTATGTTTCACATGGCCACTGTAGGGCTGGCAGGAGCTATGGTAAATGCATGTGCTGTCAAGGGGTGGTGCTAGTCAGCATGACTCATGCATGCTTTCAGTGTATGAGGGCATTTGTGCTAGTTGTGCCAGAATTTTCTGCAAAGGTACATTGTGCTCTCAGTGCAGCAGCAGCCCAGGCTCAATGGACAGGGAGGTGGACTGTCAAGATTCCAACTCCTTTTCCAGACTGCCCTGGCCAGCAGTCTACCAGTTTCGAGTATCTGAACTTGAAGCTTAGCCTACAAGACAAAACTGTGCACCACCCACATTGTTTTCCTTCCTGAGCAAATGAAGGTGGTCTTGGCATTGGCATCAGAGACCTCAAATCTAGTTGTTATGGGAAACTTCTGCATTAACACAGAATCCTCCTGAAGCCATGCTATCATATGCTTTACTTTTTCAGCTACTGTGGCAGGTAGATCCCCTGGGGGCTTCTCCTTGGTGGGAATGGCAGATGAATCAGTATTTTATTTCTAGGAATGCTTGCACTGGAAGTTTGAGTCCCAGTCAATGGGGGGAAAAGATGGTCCACTGAGGACTGGGAGTGCTTGCAGATACCACTGCCTCCTTCGCCTGTGCCAAGAGGTGTTTCTTCACCTTGGGGTAAGGGAAGAGTGAGGCACTAGCAGTGGAGTGGACATTTCCTAAGCCCGTCTCATTTGGAAGTGTGTAAAACCCTCAAGCATTTTCTGGGTGAGCACAAAGGTGCTTAAATATTCCTAGTTTCCAAGATGTCTGACTTGGAAATGGCACCCTCGAAAATGACATATTCTATTGTTCCTGGTGTCTGGAATTCTGCTGCTTAAGTGTTCCTGATATTGGGCAAGATGGAATGGTCTGTGATGAGAGGCCTCCAACATGAGAGGCCTTTACCTATCATCATTGCTACCACTACCTGGTAGGTTTTGTGGGGAGGAAAGATTGCTACTGTATGTCTGGCAGGGGCCATGGTAAGTCCATGTGCTGTCAAGAGGGTGAGAGTCAGTGATGCGTAGTAGTTAGAGTGCCAGACTAAGTTGTATTCCAATAGTAGGGAACATTATTTATCCCCATTTCTTAAACATATGAGAAATTGGGAGGTCGAGGACAAACTGATTTTTTTCTTAAGTGGATCTAACCAGTTTGTGACTCAGAGGGTTGCCCTCTTTGCAGTTAAGGTGGCCAATTTAAGGGTAAACGTCTGACTAGTTTGAGCCTTGTAACTCCATTTAAGTCTTGTGGGTTATTTAAGATGTTAATTTTTTAGATTTTAGTTACCTATTTTAAGATTTATGTATTCATTGATTGTCTATTTAATATGCATTTGTTCTTATTGTATTCGATATGGTTAGAAGACTTACTCAATAAGAAATTACTGATTGATTGACGAGGACCTGGGAGACCAGGGTTCAAATCCTCACTCAGCCATGAGGCTCACTGGAGGACCTTGGGACAGTCACTCTCAGCATAACTTACCTCATAGGGCTCTTGTGAGGATAAAATGAGTATTGGGGCAAACCATGCATGCTACTTTGAGCTCCTTGGAGGAACGGTGGGATATAAGGTAATAAACAAACAAACAAGATTCAGTATTAATGTACTTGGAGGGCTTGTGTGAGGTTAGTTGGGCAAGCTGAATTCCAAATTGATGTGAGGAGAATCCACCTGTTGTTAAGCAGGACTGAGGAGGAAATGGGCAAGAAAAATTGCAGTTGCAATAACTTCTATTACACCAGGAGGTTAAAAACTACATCTCTGGAGTATGGTGTGGTGTCCCTGCTTGACAAAGTTGTTTGGAGGGGGGGGATTATATATTTTGTATGTTAGCAGGTGATGAAGACGGATGCTGAAACGTTTTGGTAGTATAATAAAAACCTCTGTTTAAATTGATTGTTATGAATAGTCTACAAGAAAGCTGGTGTGACTGAGATGTAACATTTTCATAATTTTTAGGAGGAACAGGAGTATTACCAGAAATGTTTGCTTTGGGTTATCACTCCCTGGCTGCTTTTATGTGAAAATTTTCCCCCTAGTTGTTATTTTCTCTGTTTCTAACCTCATTAGCATTCTCAATTACTTCAAATGTAGTGTCATCTGTGATTTTCACTTGGTGTGCTGTCTGTTTCCATTTTTAGATATCTGTTAAAGGTATTCAGTAAGGCTGCACTTTAATGAACATTCCTCTGGTTCTTTAGTACACACCTACTCCATTTCCATTTACAACGTAATTAGGATACTTCAGATTACATCATAAGACAGTTCATAACCTGACTAAGCAGAGAAAGGTGACAGTGAGGTGAAGGAATATGTAAAAACACGTGGCAAGATTCTCGTGTAGATTGCATTTGTATATCTGTCATGATAGGGATAAATCAAAATAGTTATGATCTGTAGATCTGGGAAGATGTCTTGAAATAAGCACCATATGACATGGAAGTTCCTCCCCCAAATGTTGTTAATTACATTTTTAAAAAACGCTTTGGAATCCCTAATATAGATTTACTACCACAAGATGTAGGTATGGCCACCAACTAGATGGGTTGAAAAGTGGATTAGACAAATTAATGGAGGACAAGGCTATCCATGAAGATAAGGGTATCCATGGCTACTAACTATGATGCCTATAGAATCAGAAGCAGTGTCCCTCTGAATGCCAGTTGCTGAAGAATACATGAGTGGGAAACATGAATGTGCGCATGTCCTGCTTGCAGGCTTCCCATAGGCCACAGTGATAACAGGATACTGGACGAGATGGGCCCTTGATCTGATCCAGCAGGGCTTTTCCTATGTCCTAAATATGTTTCACTCGAGAAGGGTTAATAGAATTCACCTAAAGTTTCCTTTCACAAACAACTAGATGGCAAATTAGCAATGCGTGGAGGTGTGGTGGGATATTTCATTCATCTTAATAAATATTCTTTAATGTCTCTCAAAATTCCTACCGTTCTTTTGCAGAAGCGGGACCCTCCAAAGTCACCTTCTAATTTGCTTTACAAATACAAAAAAAAGATGAATATGATAGGTCAATAAACCCAGTATTATTCCTTATTGTCATTTAGACCACTGTGTGTATTGAAACTGCCAAACCAAGGGGAAAAGACTCTCTTCTCAGCTTCTGAAAGCAGACGTGTACTAAAGATGTCAGATATTTGGCGAAATACAAAGGAAGAAAGAATTATGAAGCCTCAGCTTGTTCTCATGATCCTCAACACAATATCAAAGCTCCCCTACTTGACCTTCCACCACAGAATTAATTTAGAGTGCATTGTCAGGTACACATTTGCACAGAAGTAGCTTGTTTCCACAGCTTGCCCTCCTGCTGGGCACATGGATGTATCAGCAGGCATTCATTTGACCTCATGGTTTTTAAAATACTAGACCACCTTGTTGTCGGTGCAGTGGCATAGCAGCAGGCAAGCTGTCACAGCTGTTCAATCCCCCCCATACCTTAGTAAGAGGAAAGAGTGGGGGAGTGGAGTGGAAGGTAAGTGAAACAAACTGGCTGTTTCAAATTCACTAAGAGAATCTAAGCCAGCCTTTACCAACCAGTGTGCCTCCAGATGTTGTTGGACCACATTCCCCATCTTTCCTGATCATTGGCAATGCCGGCTGAGGCTGATGGGAGTTGTGGTCCAACAACATCTGGAGGCACACTGGTTGGGAAAGGCTGATCTAAGCATTCATTCAAACTGAAATCAGAATGTGAAACTCAGTTGAAAATGCAGGATTTCAAGAACTTGCATGCAGTGAAATAGTCTTAGGATATTCCAGCAGAATAGAATGTTCCACTGTTTCTCAATGAATGAATGGATACCAATGGATACTTTTTTGCCTTGCTAGTCCCTGAATTTAGAGTATTATATGGCAACTTCAGTTTATTTAGGAACCCAGCAATAGCACAGATCATATATAGGAGATGGTACTTTATTTAATTATTATTATTAGTTGTTAGTTTCTTGTTACACAAAGAAGCCTCCAAGGCACTTACAACACATTTTCAAGCATAAACATATGGGGAAATACATTATAAGAGAAACACGTTTCCACAAAAACAGGTGAAGTTAATAAAAAATACACAAAGCAACACCTAATAACAACGCAGCGCAACAAAACACCGCTGTACTCCATCAAAAACCTGGAGGAAAGGTCAGTTTTACCTGACACCTAAAAGATGTCAGTGAAGGCACCAGGTGGACCTTACTGGGAAGAACTTTCCACAAGCATAGTTGTCAATACATATGTTGTTTAAAGCTAAAATATTTTGCAATGCATTGATGTTTGGGATGGTTTCTAGCACTAACAATAATAATAAATTAAAATTATTTTACTTGTGTGACATATTTAGAAGGATGCTTTGTGAAAGGTGGAGAGGTTGCTTGTACTGATCAGGAGAACCAAGTTTAACACAATCCAAATGTAGGAATGGGTGAAGCCTGTTCCTTTATTTCCCTAGATATTGTCTTCAATTTGAACAACACGTGTTTGGCTTTCTCAGATAACTGTTTCAGACAGAAAAGATAAAATATCCCAAATGTGAATTTCCAGTATCCAGGAAGGATTTTCACATCTTTTGCCGCAAGTGCTATTTAGTAGCAATGGACGCAGCCTTTTCCATTCAAGTCTTGCTAGTGCTTATGCATGTCTACATACAGCTATTGCTGCAAGTAGCACAACACTTATATTCTTCTTTGTAATGACAAAATAAATGCTACATTTCTTCCCAGGAAAGTTTTGATTCATTCATGTTGGCTCTTTCATAATAAAAAACAGAAAAAAAACTTTGAAAGATAACTTAAAATGTGTAAAAAGAAGTGCAACAATCTCTTTTTCCTTGTTCCTGCTCAACAGAAAATGTAGCAAGTGGCTTACAACTGTTTCCATTCACTTTCAGGATTCTTCTTTTGCTTCAAACCTCTATGCACCAAGAGAAAACTAGCAGCCTTAAAATAGCATTTTATTTAAAAGGGCTCTCTCCTCCCCCTGTCATGTGTAGCGTTAGGAATATGATTGCTAAAAGGTCTTTCTTTCACCACAAGGTAACTGTCTATTCTGTGCTATAATAATGCTACCTATTTTTATTATGAGATTGCTGCTCCTCTGTCATTAGGATAGAAGGGGGGTTGTCCCACATCCTTTAGGAGGAAGCCCCATGAGACCTCCTCCTGAAGGGAAGGAAAAGGGATTGACATCATAGTCTGTATGGATTGGCAATCACAGAGGG